>NC_142743.1:1320000-1620000 GCF_051943395.1 Hippocampus bargibanti | reverse complement strand
GCAACTCTCTGCTTTTGTTTTTCAATGAAAAGATCAACAAGATCAACCGGCACCTCTGTATCCGCCCCCTCACCCAACCTTCCTACTCCCTATCAACTGCTGTCGTCTTGTGAACTCCCTCATCCCTCCTTACTTTCTGACCTCATCACCAAGTCCAAGAATTCCACCTGTCAACTTGATCCCCTCCCTACTGTCCTCATCAAATCTTGTCTACCCTCTCTCCTTCCTTTTATTTCAGCTATTATTCACTCCTCATTATCCACTGGAATTGTTCCTGTCCCTCTCAAAACCGCATCTGTAACGCCAATCCTGAAAAAACTTGGTTCAGATCCCAATGATTTCAATAACCTACGTCCAATTTCTCATCTTCCATTCATCGCTAAAATTCTCGAAAAAACCGTTGCCTCTCAGCTCCACTCTCATCTCACTCACAATAACCTCTATGAACAATTCCAGTCTAGTTTCCGTCTCCGCTACAGCACTGAATCAGCCCTCATAAAAATCACTAATGACCACCTCGTAGCAGCAGATACCGGCTCCCTCTCTATTCTCATCCTTCTTGATCTATCTGCAGCCTTTGACACCATTTCTCACCCCATCCTGCTCAACCGACTTTCCACTCTCGGCATGACACACACCCCACTAGGTTGGTTTCACTCCTATCTCACTGGCCGCTCACAGTTTATCCAAATTAACTCATTCACTTCACGGTCCTCCCCTGTGTCTTCTGGTGTGCCCCAAGAGTCTGTTCTGGGGCCACTTCTCTTTATTACATACCTCCTTCCCCCCCTTGGTGATATCTTCCGCAATTTTGGCATTCATTTTCACTGCTTCGCGGATGACACCCAACTCTACCTCTCCAGTAAACCCGACGCCTCTCTTCCACCTGCATCCCTTACACTTTGCCTCTCAGAAATTAAATCCTGGTTTTCTCATAACTTTCTCAAACTAAACAGCGAAAAAACTGAACTTCTCCTTGCCGGTACTAAATCCCCCCTTCACAAAGCAAACAGTTTCTCTCTCACAATTGACAGTTCTACCGTGTCCCCCTTCCTTCAGGTCAAGAGCCTGGGTGTCATCCTCGATAGCACAACATCTTTTCACTCCCATATAAATAACATAACTCGGTCTGCATATTTCCACATCTGTAATATCAATCGTCTCCGTCCCTCTCTCACCGCTCACACCACTGCTATCATTATCCACAGTTTCGTCACCTCCCGTATCAATTATTGTAACTCACTTCTTTTCGGGGTCAATCAAAAATTTCCCCATAAGCTCCAACTGGTCCAAAATTCCTCAGCCCTGATCATCACTAAAACCCCCTCCTTTCACCACATCACTCCTGTCCTCCAGCAGCTCCACTGGCTCCCTGTTAAACTTCATATTGATTTCAAGATAGTTTTGTTTACATTTAAAGCCATCTATAACCCTGCCCCCCCTATCTGTCTGACCTACTTCAAATCTCTGTTCCCTCTCGGATCCTCTTCCTCCCTCCACCTCTGTATGCCCTCTGCCCGTCTCACAACGATGGGGTGCAGAGCTTTCAGCCACTCCGCTCCTAAACTCTGGAACTTACTTCCACCCAACATCCGTAACATTGACTCCCTTCCTACTTTCAAATCTCCCCTGAAAACCCACCTGTTTAAACTTGCTTTCATGGTCTAGTTTAATCTTCTGTTTTATTATTTATTGTTTTATTCATGATTTTACTGTTTTGTGTATTGTTTTTGTTGTAAAAAACCCTGGGTGTTCAGAAAGGCGCTTGTAAATTAAATGTATTATTATTATTATCATCATCGGTCGAGCCGTTGGGCCAATATGCAAACTGGAAAGGTTCATGGTTGCGGGGGAGGACAGCCTTGATGTGGTTCATAACTAGCCGCTCGAAGCACTTCATGAGGATCATATACATGAAATAAAGCAGTCACAAAGATAGTAGAAAGCACCTGGGAGTACAACTGAGATCACGTCGGAATCATGCTGAGTCAAATGCCAAAGAGTACAAGTGAGTTTTGAGGCGGGTTTTAAAGATGGGCAGCAAGGGGGCTTGCCGAATGACCAGTGGCAGGTCATTCCAGAGAGTGGGACTGTCACGTTTTGCGAGGTGGTGATGGCGGGTGCGGATCCCAAAAAGCAGGCAGGAGGGAGCAGGAGGTTGTTTGACAAATTGTATTAAAATAAAGGTAAGCAGGAACAAAATGTAAAACATCAAAATGATCTGAACAGAAAAAAGTATCAAAAGAAAACCAAGTGTAAAAGTCCGCCAAGGTTAAACAAACACATGCACAGCATGCAATGCATGCAATTGCAGACAAAGCATGCAAAAAACAATGAACCGACACCGGATGGTCGTGCCGTGAGTCCTTTTAAGTGTCACTGATCAAAACGACCAGCACCTGCGAGGCTGCAGGCAGGGCTGACGTCTCTACCCGTTGGTCGCCAATCCGCCAAGCCAGCACCTGTGCATGTGCAGGCGGGGCCGACAGCGCCACCCGTTGGTCGCCAACCAGATCATGACAGGGACCAGCAACAGAAAAGGCTCAATTTCCTCTAAGCCTCTGTTTAGTTTTTGGCACATCTAATAATGTCTGATCAGCAGACCTGAAGCGGTGGGAAAGGTGTTTAGGGGTGGATGAGCTCGGAGAGTTAAGGAGGAGCGAGGCCATTTAAAGATTTGAAAACAAATAATAAGATCTTGCAAATAACTTTAAAATGTATAGGGAGCCAGTGAATTGATGGCAGAGTAGGAGTTATGTGCTCCCACTCAGGAGTACCGGTCAAGAGGCGAGTAGCAGCATTCTGGACCAGCTGGAGACGCTTTGTGGAGCATTGGGTGACTCCAAAGTAAAGCGCATTACAGTAATCGAGCGGAGATGTGGAAAAAGCATGAACCTTAAGGTGATCATGGGTAAGGAGAGGTTTTATTTTAGCCAGCTGCCTGAGATGAAAGAAGCTGGATTTAACAATAGCACCAATCGGTCGGTTAAGTTTAAAGTCACTGTACAGTTTAAGATTTCAGATAAGGAGCCAGGGTGCCCAAGTCTACAGGATGAGATGTCCATCGGCCACTGGGACCAAATAGTATCACTTCTGTCTTCTTGTTATTGAAGTTCAAGGAGTTTTGTGCCATCTAGGTTTTGATTTCCTCCAGGCAGGATAAAAGTGGCCTTAACAAAAAAAGTGTCTTTTTTTTGCTCAGTGGGACGTAGATCTGACAGTCATCTGCATAGCAGCGGAAAGAAATACGTATGTTTCTTTGGGGCGGAACCCAATGGGAGCAGGTACTGTATGGTCAGAACAGCATCGGCCCCAAAATTGAGCCCTGCGGAACACCACATGACAGAAGGGCAGTACGAGACTCAGAGCAGCCAAGGTGAACACAAAAGGTTCTGTCAGAAACCAGTCAAGAGTTCTACCGGTAATGCCCACCGTGTGGGCATTAACTCCCAAAACAGTAACCCAAATCTACCTGTCCAGGGGCTCCTTGCAATTTTGCATAACCCTGTGGAATGGTATTACCACTACAATCAATGTAGCTCCATCCCGGTACTCACTTCGACCACTATAAATTATCTACATTCGACAGATCCAGACACGTTCAAGTACTGAAGGATATTTGCATAATTCCACACTTTTTGTACTACCAACACTGCTACAGGTCAATTTAAAATAGTGCAATGATTTTCTGCACCGACTCTTCAACTGTTATCGTATTGTAATGGCCCTCAAATACACAAATAAGATATTTCAGTATTTTATTCTACCATTGATCACTTTAGCTCTGCTTGCACTTTGTCTCAAGTGTCAATGTATTTTATTTATTGTATTCTATTTGTAATTGTATTGTATTTATTATAGTAACTCTGCTTGTCTGTGACTGTAAAGTGTCCTTGAAAGCTTTGCAAGGCGCTTAAAATAAAATGACACATATATACATACGTATATACACAGAAACATATATATTTATATATATATATATATCTACATAAATGCATTATCAAGTTTGTGATGACATTGATGCCTCAAGATTTTTGGAGTGTTCGTGCTTTGGTAATGTTAAGAATTGCAATTGTAATCAAATGTAACAGTGGGCCATCCGACATACACAATCAGTATGTGAGCTCACCACTTGTTAAAGAAAAGCTGCTCTGTTGAATGTCAAGTGGATCCAGTTTAGGCACACCTGCTTGACTCCAGCGACTTCAACTCATTTGAAGGGAAAAAAAAGACACCTTTGTAACAGAAAACGTCCATGGGATTGAACCACTAGATTCAGCTCCAAAGGCTCAAGGGAAGGGGATTTAAAAATAAAATCACAGTAGTATAGACACATTAGCAATCATTGATGACACAATTGAGTGAGATTATGCAATTTCCCCTTGACACACCATCTCTCAATCATTATCATCGAAATAATGGACAGAAGTCCAAAACACTTAAACAGTTTATGTACAACTCGGCCAGGTCATTTATCTTCATTTGCAAAGGTAAACCAAAAGCAATTTAAACATGCCTCAGGAGTGATTGTTCACACCCAAAAAATTACATCACCCAAAGCATTGGAGAAATAAATCACATAACTATAATCAATATACAAATTTTTATTACAAAAAAAAAAAATCAGTTCTACATGAATGTTTTAACATTAAATCGGCTGCATTTTTTTTAAGTCAAACTAAAAGTCTGAGTAAAATGACAGTGAATGAACAGCACCACTAAACACAAACCTAAGCAGTGCTTTGAGAAGCAAAACATTTCTTTAAAACCTTGCTGAAACATTGCTGTCCAGTGACCGCAGTCTGTCAAGGTGGTACAACGAACCTAGAGCTGACCCTTTGAATATAGCAACAAGGATATAAAGAAGGAGACTAATTGAGTAGGGAAAAAAACAACCTAAATCCCTGAATTTGACAAGGAATAAACAGGTCTGATCACCCGAAGAAGTCGATCAACAGGGACAGCAGGCTATACGGTTTGAACACCCAAACGACAAAAGAATTTAGCTTCATGCGTTGCAAACGTCACATTTCTAATCGCTTGCTTAATCCTCTTCGTCGTCATCATCATCGTCATCGTCCTCCTCGTCTTCATCCTCTTCGTCATCATCGTCGTCGTCATCCACCGGCTGAGCTTTCTTGGGCCTCCCCGGTCCACTTTTCTTACCAGCATCAGTTTTCCCTGAGCCGCCTGTCGCCCTGTAAGCAGCGACATCCTGCAAACGATAAGTGTAGGTGAGGCATTGTTCAAATGTGCTGAAACACAAAGCTATTCAAGTGTCACTACCTTCTCATATTTCTCCTTCAATTTGGCAGCTTTGGCCTCATAAGGAGCCTTGTCTTTAGCAGTCTGCGTGGACCACAACTCTCCAAGCTTCTTGGCAATGTCACCAATTGAGATACCAGGGTTCTCTTCCTTGATCCTGGGTCGGTGATCCGAACAGAATACAAAGAAGGCAGAGCTAGATAGAAGAAAATCATAGTAATTAACATACACATAATGTTTTTCTTTTTGATTTTAAATTTGTCACTCACGGAGGCCTTTTGGGGGCATTAGGGTCCTTCTTCTTCTTGCCCTTTTTAGCACCTTTTGGAGGAACATAACTCTTCATCTCTCTGTCATACCGGACCTTGTCATTTTTGGCCAGCTCCTCAAACTTCTGCTTTTCCTTTCCAGACATGGTCTACACAACAGACACAGATTGTTGCATGGTCACCATTAATACGCATGGCATCATGAGAACTCAGCGCGGCGGTATAGGACTAATGTTAAGATGGCAATTGCACGAGACATGTATGTAGCATTACAATAATCCAATATATTACGTATTGATTTAGATATATTTTGACTTCAAGATGGCGCTGCGACAGCGGCTGCCTTTCCATCAGCTCTTTTTCTACTTTCTTTCCTCTTCCTTTCACAACTTTGCCGCTGTGAAATGTAAATTTCTCCACCGCGAGACGAATAAAGGTACATCCAATCCAATATTGCGCTTTAACAACAGCTGAAGCTGGTATAACCAAAATAGACAACCAACTAGTTTTAGTTACTATAAGGGTGGTATAAATTACCTTCCATCTTTCAGAGCACTTCTTGGAAAACTCTGCAAATCCCACACTGGTTCCTGGGTGCTTCTTTTTGTGCTCCTCGCGGCAGGTTGCCACGAAGAAAGCATAAGATGAGGTTTTGCCCCGAGGCTTGTTTGGATCCTTAGTCATGGTTGCTTTTTATCTGTTGTGGGTGGATAAAAGTCCAACTGTGAGCAAAACGTTTAAAATTCTAAGGTAATGTGATGTTAAAATACAATTTTCTAAGTATGAATACATTTAACATTAATCGGGGACGAGCTTTAGGTTTGTAATAAATGAGCTTACGAGTATAACATGTCCATACTGAACAGTCTCGCCAAACAATAAACAAGACAGAGCCTGAAAGATGCTGCGTGGCCTTAATCGGCTTTCTGCCTCGAAGAGACAAAAAGACGCGACTCCATTTTGTATCTTCCCGCCTAAAGTAAACTTGGCTAAAACTTAATAAAACGATTGAGGAAGTCTTTATACTCGGCCACAAGGCGTGTTGCAGTCTATTAAACGTTACACGGGACAGACGTTAAGAGCTCGAATGAAGCGAGGTCTTTCGAGCTAGTTACTTTCGAAAGTTGGACGCGCGGCCATCGACAAAGCTAAAGCTGTTAACCAAATGGCGTTTGAGCGATAGTTGTTTGCGAAGGAAAAGGCCTGCGCAGTTTGCTCCTCGCGAACAAACGTGGCGATGGAAACCAAAGCCTATATCAGCATTAACCTTGAACACTTACTTTGAATTTATGACGGGAAATTTAACGTATTTAATCCTGCTGAGTCCACTGTTGTCATCGACGCAAAAAAATGGATATCGTGTCCGTAATAATCGTAAGCAAAGATCTTTCGTAATTCAACACAAAACTATCAAAATATAATGTTAAAATCCGCCACGGCTTACCTGTTAGCTGTTTAGACAATCCGCGTTTGACTGACGAGGTTATAAACCGTAGCGGTTTTGTCACAGTCTGCTACGCCACACTAACTTGCCTAGAAGTACGCGAAGAACTCCTCCCATCAGTTACCGATTGGTCAAATCCAATCGTTTCAATTTGAACCCAGCCGACGAGAGATAAAGGCAATTTGTGATTGGCCATTATACTAACACCAGAGTATTATGTCTTGACTGAATACCGATTGGTCAGTCCTGGGTTTTAAACACATGGCGCGAATGGTCCTTTGTTCTATGTTGAAAACATACGTTTCCTCCTCGGTGGTTAAGCTTTTCGTATCCAGAGTTTGTTTTGTTGGTTTGACAATGTAATTGTTGTGCAACATTCAGACAACATTGTTCAGTGTAATACAATACAGAATACAGGACACGAACTGTGGGCATAAACCTTGTGCCAACCGACAGTACCGGAGTAATCTGCATTTAAAATACGTACAAATTATTTGCATTTCGAATGGGATTCAGACCATTAGTGTTGATGTACGTGTATTTTATTTTTGTTTCCGGACCACGAATACTGTCACAGATACATTAAATGGTAAGAAATAAGTGCGTGGAGGCTTAGTTAATAATGATTAAGATACTATGTCTACTGTTTTCTTACATTGACTCCCAGCCTCGTTTTGAGATGTTCATGTTTCCACGTCTGACAAAACTGAACATGACAAAACAAATTATATGAACCAGCTGAACATCTGTTTTCTGGTCTGAAATTAATTATCTCCATATCTGCCATTTCTTTCTGTCTGTCCGCTTACAATCAACACTTCACGCGTATATCTCTGTACATCTATCTCGATCTGCATTTTAGTCATTCCAGAACGCGGAGGATCCTGATGGAAATCTGTGAGACCAATATGAAAAACAGAACAAATCAATCCTATAGAAAGTTATATCAAAGAAACTGGACAAAGAACGATTAAAAGCGTTCAATTCAACTCTATTTACAGAGCACCCTAAACCGACCACTGTTGTATACAACGTGCTTTATATGGATCAAAAATGTATGCAAAAAAACACAAAACACAACACCCAAAAAAGCCAAATGATAAACGCGAGTTTAGATAATGTCAACTGCATGAAACTGATCGACAAATCACACTACTCCCAATGGAAAGTAATGAGAAAAATCACGTTTTTAATCTGGAAAATGCAAGTATGAAGTGGTTCAACTCTGCACACTCCAGTCTAGTAGGTGGCACTAACGCACTCACACGTGGGAAAGAGTGCCGAAGAAGCCGTGAGACACGATGGGTAAAATGTCTGTGTACTCCAACACCCTCTGCTTATTTGATGTTGATGGCACATTGACAGCCGCTCGACAGGTAAAAACAATTACACGAATGAGTAAGTGCACGTCTTCACTTTGATGGGCACCCGGGGGAACCCACAACATGGGTCGTATAATCATACTGGCACGCTTAGTCCAGTCATCACTGGGTTGCCATTATGGAACTGCGATATTGCAGCCTCTACTTCGAATATTCAGGTCAAACTATCCTTGCTTTCATTTTCATTGCTCAATCTTGCGGGTCTTTGATGTAAACTTTATTAAGCCAAGGCGCACTCCATTTCAACAAATGCCACGACACACCACCAATCCAACATGTCTGACTCGTTCTCAATTTACTTTATCATTGATTTAGTCACATACATAGCTTTGGTATTGCGGTCCTGCTGTTTATATTTCTGTTGTTGTATAACGTGTGTGATTTCAGCCCGTGACTGCGGAAATGGCCACGTTTATTGAAAAGTTGAAGACGAAGGTCCGTGTCGGCGTCGTCGGGGGGTCGGACCTCAGCAAAATTAAAGAGCAACTGGGAAATAATGGTGAGGCGCTCCAACCTGACTTTTGAACAGATATTTTTCTCACCCGTGCCTTTCAAACACGCACCACACTTCTCACAACACACGATTTTTTTTCTCCCTAACGCAGTCCATCGAAATTCTATATATGGCCACGAGAGAGCTAAAATGTCCAGGGTCCAGTTTATTATTGTGAGCGTACTGTATTTGCAGGAATGTGGTTTGAGTCGCACGCATCATAGCTCACTGAGATGTACACTTTGCTAACTTTGGCTATGCATGCCTGTCCCTACTGTGTGATGTCTGCAGTGATCCAGAAAGTGGACTATGTATTTGCAGAGAATGGCCTCGTTGCCTACAAAGAGGGACATCTTTTATCTATTCAGGTAAAGCAATTGTCCTCACCAAGCTCAAAACCTACTGAGGTGTTTTCATGCTCAAGATGGAGGTACTTATCTGCTGTTTCTCATCAGTCCATCCAAGCCCACATGGGAGAAGAGCTGCTTCAAGAGTTTATCAATTTCTGTCTCGGCTACTTGTCCACGATCAAACTTCCCAGGAAGAGGTATTCTCTTTTTATTGTTATTGTCAGTACCACCATCTTGTTTGTGATGTGGCCACTATTCAGTGGATTCAGTTTGCTCAAAAAGTAGTGGAAATCTGTGTGTATATTTTATTCATCCTTTTTCCCCCCGATAGGGGTACATTCATTGAATTTCGTAACGGCATGTTGAATGTCTCCCCAATTGGACGTAATTGTACTGTGGAGGAACGCAAGGAGTTCTTTGAGCTGGATCAGGTAGCATCCACACACACTCACCCTGAGAATAATTCAAGTTTGTTAACATATTCGTTGCCGCGCGCAGCTCGAAAAAAAACTCTGATTGATTGATTGATTGATTTCAATGGCACAAAATATTGTAACCCTGCCCCTAATGTTCAAAGCAACATTCTGTTTCAGCTGGGGATGCTTTAAAATACATGTTGCCCCGTCACTTGATGTCGGGGAGTTGCGGTTATCCAACAAGGGATGGGAAGTTGAAAGTCAAACACAAGAATGGAATTGTCAAGTTAATCAGGCCCCTGAAGACAATACTTAAAAAACACAAAAGAGACGAGAGTTGAGCAGAGTTTACTTTTACTTGTGCACAATGAGAATGACCGAGTGTAATCTCTGTACAGCTCTGGAAACACTTTGCTTGTCTCTTCCCTAATATTGACTTGCGCAGAGTTTATTATACAAACTTGTGAAGGAGTGGGGAACCACACAATGTAGGATTGGGGTCAAAAGTTTACATACACTTGTGAAGAACATCATGTCATTGCTCTCTTGGGTTTCCAGTTATTTCTCTGATAAATATAACTCTGATTTTGCTCCGATCTAGTCATTGGAACAGATGCTTCTTTGTCACACAAAACATTCATGAAATGTGTTTCTTTTATGACTTTACTATGGGTGAAGAGAAAAAAAGTGATCAAATCTGCTGGGTCAAAAACATACACACAGCAGCGCTAATTCTTGATAACATTTCGCTTCTGGTTGAATCTTTGACCACTCCTCTTGAGAGAATTGGTGCAGTTCAGTTAAATTTGATGGCTTTCTCACATGGACTTGTTTCTTCAACATTGAAGTCAGGACTTTGGGAAGGCCATTCGAAAACCTTCCAGACATTCCATTCCCACTTTTGATTTGCGCTTAGGGTCGTTGTCCTGTTGGAACACCCAACTGTTCCCAAGACCCAATCTTCGGGCTGGTGACTTTAGGTCATCGTGAAGAATTTGAAGGTAATGCGCCTTCTTCATGATCCCATTTACTCTCTTTAAAGCACCAGTTCAGTTCCATTGGCAGCAAAAGAGCCCCGCAGCATAATACGACCGCCACCGTGCTTGATGCTAGGCATGTGGTACTCGGGGTTCAAGGCCTCACCTTTTCTTCTCTAAACATATTCCTGGGCATTGTGTTTCGTCTGACCACAGAACCTTCCTCTAGAACAGGGGTCGGGAACCTTTTTGACGAAGAGAGCCATAAAAATAAAAGATTTAGAAATGTTTTTGAGTGAGAGCTACACACACACACACGCACGAGATTTCAACAAAATGTCAGACTATATTATTTAAAATGACTTTGTGAAAATAATCACCATTATTATGAATAGTTTTCTGTTCCTCATGATTGATGAAAAACCCAGCCAAACGATCGGAATGAAAGTCAAGTGGCCGGGTGTTACTGCTAGTTAGCCTGCTAGTTAGCCGGCTCATTCGTTTCTACACTTGCCTTCTGCTGTCTATCAGAGAAGTCGATTGATGCTAACGTTAGCATGGGGCTTGTCGAAGTCCCACTGACATTCGACTGTTTCATCGAGAGTATTGTTTCATTGTAAATTAGAATCAGAACCTTTTTCTCTCCACAAAAGCGAATCCTTCGGTCAATTCAGCCTGAAGTGTACGATACTCATCTTTTTCTTTCTTTTTTTTTTACTCATCAGTCTTATTTAAAAGGGGCCGTTTATCTGTTTAAACATGAACGGCCAGTATCGCCCAATCAAAATGGCACTTTCCCAAATGCAGCCCAAACAGGAAATGAACGGCGAAAAAAGCCAGAATATGTATTTATCGGCGAGCCAGATGTGATGATCAAAAGAGCCATATATGGCTCGCGAGCCATAGGTTGCCCACCCCTGCTCTAGAAGGTCTCGTCTTTGTCCACGTGATCAGCAGCAAACTTCAGTCGAGCCTTAAGGTGCCACTTTTGGAGCAAGGGCTTCCTTCTGGCCTCTCAACTCTTGGAGATGCAAAACACGCTTGACTGTGGACACTGACACTTGTGCTTGTAATGCGCTTGTAAGTCTAGACAGATGTGCTTTTTGGTGATTCTCGGTTGACCAATTTTGTCTCAGCGGCAGGAGATAGCTTGCGTTTTCTTCCCGATCGTGGTAGTGACATAACAGTGCCATGCACTTTATACCGTACTTACAATTGTTCGCACTGTTGCTCTTGGGACCTGCAGCTGCTTTGAAATGGCTCCAAGCGACTTTCCTGACTTGTTGAAGTCAATGATTCGCTCAATTTTTCAGATCCATGCTGACTTTGCCATTGTAGCGTTTGTGGGCGTTTGCATCCAATGAGCCCTATTTAAACGTCCTCAGAGAAGTCACCAACTGTCACTCATAATCACTCACAAGACGTTAAGAGGCTGTGCTATGAATCTCATTTCGCTGACATAACTTTTTAAGTCAGCAACATTGCTAATTTGTCTTGCCGTATGTACAGTAAAGTCTCGTTATATCGATATCGGATATATCGATAGTCCCGGTTATATCGATATTTTTTCGGACTCCCTTGAATATCGATATAACGAGACTTTACTGTATATTTTTGACCCAGCAGATGTAATCGATTTTTGTGTTAACCCATAATAAAGTCATAAAAGAACCAAACTTCATGAATGTTTTTTTGTGACAAAGAAGTATCTGTTTCAATCACTGGAAACTCACGAGAGCCATGACATTATGGTCTTCACAAGTGTATGAAAACTTTTGACCACAACTGTATGTCTCAGTGATTGCGTCAAGGGCACGCTATCCCGATGCTAGTATCTTAACGTCACGGCTCCGAATAGCAGTGATCACAATTAGAAAGCCACAATGGAGACGTTTGATGAGCCTTCCCGATTTTCCAGAAATTCCGCATTGTCCAATTCTCTTTCACTCACTCACTCACTCACTCACTCACTCACTCACTCACTCACTCACTCACTCACTCACTCACTCACTCACTCACTCACTCACTCACTCACTCACTCACTCACTCACTCACTCACTCACTCACTCACTCACTCCCTTAATCAATCAATCGGACATTGATCCGTCCCTCTCTCTATTCAGATTGATATATCTCTCAATTGTGGTTTTGTGCGAGTGCAGTATCGACAATGGTGCATTCCCTTACTAACTGGCCACCTATTTCCATCTTGGTTTGAGGCCAGTGATGAATGGGATTTCACTTCTTTTCACGTGTTTCTTGACTCCAACAGAAAGAAAAAATCCGTGAGAAGTTTGTGTCTGTTTTGAGAGAGCAGTTCAAAGGAAAAGGCTTGTCCTTTTCCATCGGTAAGTCATCTCTCTTCGGAATGTGACGTGTTCCATTCGTGTTTTGCCACTGTTTTTTTTTTTTTCTCTGCAGGTGGGCAGATCAGCTTTGATGTGTTTCCTGACGGTTGGGATAAAAGATACTGCCTGGGGATCATTGAGAAGGACAACTACTCCACCATTCACTTCTTTGGTGACAAAACGAAACCTGTGAGTATGCGTCTCACAGCCACATCGCGCAGGCCTCACCGGAAAAGTCATTATTTTGGAGCTTTTGGCTCCACATTACATTTACCCAAAATGGCATTTCACTATTTCATTACTGGCCTAAATTGTTCAAAAATGCATTCTTCTAATCTTCTTGTTGATGGTATTATGTCTACATGGAATTTAGCAGCACAGTGTTGCCTCTTTGAAAAGGTTGTGAGCGTACTGTATTTGCAGGAATGTGGTTTGAGTCGCACGCATCATAGCTCACTGAGATGTACACTTTGCTAACTTTGGCTATGCATGCCTGTCCCTACTGTGTGATGTCTGCAGTGATCCAGAAAGTGGACTATGTATTTGCAGAGAATGGCCTCGTTGCCTACAAAGAGGGACATCTTTTATCTATTCAGGTAAAGCAATTGTCCTCACCAAGCTCAAAACCTACTGAGGTGTTTTCATGCTCAAGATGGAGGTACTTATCTGCTGTTTCTCATCAGTCCATCCAAGCCCACATGGGAGAAGAGCTGCTTCAAGAGTTTATCAATTTCTGTCTCGGCTACTTGTCCACGATCAAACTTCCCAGGAAGAGGTATTCTCTTTTTATTGTTATTGTCAGTACCACCATCTTGTTTGTGATGTGGCCACTATTCAGTGGATTCAGTTTGCTCAAAAAGTAGTGGAAATCTGTGTGTATATTTTATTCATCCTTTTTCCCCCCGATAGGGGTACATTCATTGAATTTCGTAACGGCATGTTGAATGTCTCCCCAATTGGACGTAATTGTACTGTGGAGGAACGCAAGGAGTTCTTTGAGCTGGATCAGGTAGCATCCACACACACTCACCCTGAGAATAATTCAAGTTTGTTAACATATTCGTTGCCGCGCGCAGCTCGAAAAAAAACTCTGATTGATTGATTGATTGATTTCAATGGCACAAAATATTGTAACCCTGCCCCTAATGTTCAAAGCAACATTCTGTTTCAGCTGGGGATGCTTTAAAATACATGTTGCCCCGTCACTTGATGTCGGGGAGTTGCGGTTATCCAACAAGGGATGGGAAGTTGAAAGTCAAACACAAGAATGGAATTGTCAAGTTAATCAGGCCCCTGAAGACAATACTTAAAAAACACAAAAGAGACGAGAGTTGAGCAGAGTTTACTTTTACTTGTGCACAATGAGAATGACCGAGTGTAATCTCTGTACAGCTCTGGAAACACTTTGCTTGTCTCTTCCCTAATATTGACTTGCGCAGAGTTTATTATACAAACTTGTGAAGGAGTGGGGAACCACACAATGTAGGATTGGGGTCAAAAGTTTACATACACTTGTGAAGAACATCATGTCATTGCTCTCTTGGGTTTCCAGTTATTTCTCTGATAAATATAACTCTGATTTTGCTCCGATCTAGTCATTGGAACAGATGCTTCTTTGTCACACAAAACATTCATGAAATGTGTTTCTTTTATGACTTTACTATGGGTGAACAGAAAAAAAAGGGATCAAATCTGCTGGGTCAAAAACATACACACAGCAGCGCTAATTCTTGATAACATTTCGCTTCTGGTTGAATCTTTGACCACTCCTCTTGAGAGAATTGGTGCAGTTCAGTTAAATTTGATGGCTTTCTGACATGGACTTGTTTCTTCAACATTGAAGTCAGGACTTTGGGAAGGCCATTCGAAAACCTTCCAGACATTCCATTCCCACTTTTGATTTGCGCTTAGGGTCGTTGTCCTGTTGGAACACCCAACTGTTCCCAAGACCCAATCTTCGGGCTGGTGACTTTAGGTCATCGTGAAGAATTTGAAGGTAATGCACCTTCTTCATGATCCCATTTACTCTCTTTAAAGCACCAGTTCAGTTCCATTGGCAGCAAAAGAGCCCCGCAGCATAATACGACCGCCACCGTGCTTGACGCTAGGCATGTGGTACTCGGGGTTCAAGGCCTCACCTTTTCTTCTCTAAACATATTCCTGGGCATTGTGTTTCGTCTGACCACAGAACCTTCCTCTAGAACAGGGGTCGGGAACCTTTTTGACGAAGAGAGCCATAAAAATAAAAGATTTAGAAATGTTTTTGAGTGAGAGCTACACACACACACACGCACGAGATTTCAACAAAATGTCAGACTATATTATTTAAAATGACTTTGTGCAAATAATCACCATTATTATGAATAGTTTTCTGTTCCTCATGATTGATGAAAAACCCAGCCAAACGATCGGAATAAAAGTCAAGTGGCCGGGTGCATAGGCGGGCAAAGTTACTGCTAGTTAGCCGGCTCATTCGTTTCTACACTTGCCTTCTGCTGTCTATCAGAGAAGTATATTGATGCTAACGTTAGCATGGGGCTTGTCAAAGTCCCACTGACATTCGACTGTTTCATCGAGAGTATTGTTTCATTGCAAATTAGAATCAGAACCTTTTTCTCTCCACAAAAGCGAATCCTTCGGTCAATTCAGCCTGAAGTGTACGATACTCATCTTTTTCTTTCTTTTTTTTTTTTACTCATCGGTCTTATTTAAAAGGGGCCGTTTACCTGTTTAAACATGAACGGCCAGTATCGCCCAATCAAAATGGCACTTTCCGCCAAATGCAGCCCAAACAGGAAATGAACGGCGAAAAAAGCCAGAATATGTATTTAGTTTTATCGGCGAGCCAGATGTTATGATCAAAAGAGCCATATATGGCTCGCGAGCCATAGGTTGCCCACCCCTGCTCTAGAAGGTCTCGTCTTTGTCCACGTGATCAGCAGCAAACTTCAGTCGAGCCTTAAGGTGCCACTTTTGGAGCAAGGGCTTCCTTCTGGCCTCTCAACTCTTGGAGATGCAAAACACGCTTGACTGTGGACACTGACACTTGTGCTTGTAATGCGCTTGTAAGTCTAGACAGATGTGATTCTCGGTTGAATCTTCACCCTCCTGACCAATTTTGTCTCAGCGGCAGGAGATAGCTTGCGTTTTCTTCCCGATCGTGGTAGTGACATAACAGTGCCATGCACTTTATACCGTACTTACAATTGTTTGCACTGTTGCTCTTGGGACCTGCAGCTGCTTTGAAATGGCTCCAAGCGACTTTCCTGACTTGTTCAAGTCAATGATTCGCTCAATTTTTCAGATCCATGCTGACTTTGCCATTGTAGCGTTTGCATCCAATGAGCCCTATTTAAACGTCCTCAGAGAAGTCACCAACTGTCACTCATAATCACTCACAAGACGTTAAGAGGCTATGCTATGAATCTCATTTCGCTGACATAACTTTTTAAGTCAGCAACATTGCTAATTTGTCTTGCCGTATGTACAGTAAAGTCTCGTTATATCGATATCGGATATATCGATAGTCCCGGTTATATCGATATTTTTTCGGACTCCCTTGAATATCGATATAACGAGACTTTACTGTATATTTTTGACCCAGCAGATGTAATCGATTTTTGTGTTAACCCATAATAAAGTCATAAAAGAACCAAACTTCATGAATGTTTTTTTGTGACAAAGAAGTATCTGTTTCAATCACTGGAAACTCACGAGAGCCATGACATTATGGTCTTCACAAGTGTCTGTAAACTTTTGACCACAACTGTATGTCTCAGTGATTGGAGGAGTCATGCTGAGACTTAGTTTGTAATTGCAGCTGCGGGTGCGTCAAGGGCACGCTATCCCGATGCTAGTATCTTAACGTCACGGCTCCGAATAGCAGTGATCACAATTAGAAAGCCACAATGGAGACGTTTGATGAGCCTTCACGATGTTCCAGAAATTCCGCATTGTCCAATTTTCTTTCACTCACTCACTCACTCACTCACTCACTCACTCACTCACTCACTCACTCACTCACTCACTCACTCACTCACTCACTCACTCACTCACTCACTCACTCACTCACTCACTCACTCACTCACTCACTCACTCACTCCCTTAATCGATCAATCGGACATTGATCCGTCCCTCTCTCTATTCAGATTGATATATCTCTCAATTGTTGTTTTGTGCGAGCGCAGTATTGACGACACTGGTGCATTCCCTTACTAACTGGCCACCTATTTCCATCTTGGTTTGAGGCCAGTGATGAATGGGATTTCACTTCTTTTCACGTGTTTCTTGACTCCAACAGAAAGAAAAAATCCGTGAGAAGTTTGTGTCTGTTTTGAGAGAGCAGTTCAAAGGAAAAGGCTTGTCCTTTTCCATCGGTAAGTCATCTCTCTTCGGAATGTGACGTGTTCCATTCGTGTTTTGCCACTGTTTTTTTTTTTTTTTTTTCTCTGCAGGGGGGCAGATCAGCTTTGATGTGTTTCCTGACGGTTGGGATAAAAGATACTGCCTGGGGATCATTGAGAAGGACAACTACTCCACCATTCACTTCTTTGGTGACAAAACGAAACCTGTGAGTATGCGTCTCACAGCCACATCGCGCAGGCCTCACCGGAAAAGTCATTATTTTGGAGCTTTTGGCTCAACATTACATTTACCCAAAATGGCATTTCACTATTTCATTACTGGCCTAAATTGTTCAAAAATGCATTCTTCTAATCTTCTTGTTGATGGTATTATGTCTACATGGAATTTAGCAGCACAGTGTTGCCTCTTTGAAAAGGTCAGGCGCAAGCAGAAAATGAAGGGGCATTTCCGCATCGTTCCTTGGCACCAAAATTCCTTGGTCCTTGGGTGTTTTGAAAGGCTCTTGAAATTAAATGTATTCTTATTATTCTTATTATTATTAAAATGCCACCAAGTTAGTGATGGGAATTCCGGTTCTTTTGGATCGGCTCACTAAAAAGATCCGGCTCTTTTGGCTCCTCAGTTTTTTTGTTGTTGCTTAAATTAACTACCGAAAATCATGTAAAATTATATCAAAAACAAATTACAGTACTCATGTAAAAAAATACATAATGTCACATATTTTGTTTGTATGGCTTGATTTATATGTGCACAAAGAGCATCCACTAACTTTCACGGTCCCTGTGGTTACTCTGGTCTGATGATCAGCTGTCACTAATTTGACCTGCTCAAATGGCTCCAAAACAGCGCATGCGTCCTGCAGTACGTCCCCAGCTCCTCTGCTAAATTCTCCGAAATGCGTCTTTCCTTGAACTCAAAACAATCCGACAAACAGGTCCCCACTTTGCAATTTTCAATAAAGTGGCACGTAACTGACATGCAGGAGGTTGTGGTTCAGGATTCCAGCAGTCAGTTGTTGGACAAACAACCGGGGCTTTTTTTACCCTTTCTTTGTCATATATGATTAAAGCCTGAAGGCGGGGAATAGACGGGGCGGGGGAGTCGGCTCCTTATTATAAGATAAAAATCAATTAATTGATTTGCGTAGGTTGTCCTTGGACCTTATGGTGGCGTCTCATTCCTGTGACACACGGGAACATGTCACAAGGTGGAACGAACCTCAACAAACACGAATAACCTGCGCTTACACTGTTTGAAGTCTTTTATGTAGGCTTGAAAAGGAAATAACGTGAACGATGCATTGTAAATGTGTGCGTTTGTCTCATTTTACTTGAGGGAGGAAATGACTATGAGATCTACTGCGACCCTCGCACCATTGGTCATGAGGTCACCTGTCCGGAAGAAACACAAAAGTTGTGCCAGCAGCTTTTCTTCTCATGAGCAAAGTACATCGACTGAATGTCAAGCAAGGATGGAAGAGACGTCATTGAAAAGTTGATCACTTTTAAGTTACTTGTTTTCGTTAAGGGATAATTTGCCTGATGATGATGATGACTTAGCAATGCATTTTTAAATGATGGGTGTAATCGCCAATATTTGGTGATAAATTGTGACTTTGTAGCTACCCTTTTAGAATGAATGATGAATAACCGGATGAGTGTGCAACCTAATCACCATTATTGCTCAGGAAATGTATTACAATCTGACTTTTGTTGAAGAATTTAATGACCCTCCAATCTCCTCGGTCACTTGGTTAATAACTCGACCATTTGTGAGTACACAGAGTGAGCTAATTGATTTTTTTTCTGTTGGAAGTTACTGAAGAAAAAGGTACAAGTAACCTGCAGTATTTTGCTTGATATGGTGGCGGGACCAACTACTGCCGCAACTACTACTGCACAGCATGCAGAAAACTTGCTGTTGATTTTTTATCATTAGGTCAAAGCAAGAGAGAAAAACCTACAACTGCTTGTGTAATGCCACAAGTGTTTCATAATTAGGATGGCGTCACCGTATCTTATGTGATCTGAGGATAACGAGTTCTCCCAAAAATAAATCCTGTTACATGATGATCTTTCACATTTGTCTTTTGAGATGTCATATCGAGAGCGTTTATTGACACGCAACACAAGCACTCCAAGCAGCAGAAGAAAATGTCAGATGTTGCTCTCTTGACAATTTATTTAGCTAAACGTACGATGTCAAGCTTTTTCACAACCTTTTTTTCAGCATATGTTGACTTTCCATGAAAAGGTTTCTTCAGCCGTCACCTGTACAAATTTGAAGGTGTCGGACGTTTCGCTTCTCATCCAAGAGGCTTTGTCAGCAAACTAAAATTTGCTGGTAGTTTTGGCCCTATATATACACTGTATGTATATATATCCCTCCAGTCCAGAGGTGCTACGATAGGTCCCTGCTCTAAGGTTGCGGGGGGAGCAGAGGAAGATACCCTGAGGCTACACTGATTACTTCGATTGTCCTGACTGATTATGGGGTCTACGACTGGCCTGATTGCCCCATTCGCTCTGGTATCACCTCATCAGCATAACTAAGCCTATGTTGCCTAAGAAGTCTGTTTTAAGGACAATCCAAATTAAACCTCACCCCACCATGGCGATTTATTGAAGGGGTTTGCTGTTTCATGAAAATAGCTTCTTTTACTCCCCTTTCAAACCCTCTATTTTCTTTTGCTCAGACTTTAACCTCATTGTGGTCAAATGAGTGGTTGCTAGCTTTTAGGTGCATATGTACAGCGGATTGAGGCCCGCTAGTATTATCCCTGCGATGTTGATAGTCTTTTTTTGAGAATTTGTTTGGTCTCCCCAATGTATTGCTCTTCACAACTTTCATTTTTACGATATGGTATCCTACCAGCAACGTTTAGTTAGCTGAAGAAGCCTCTTGGATGAGAAGGGAAACGTCCGAGACCTTCAAATTTGTACAGTTGACTGCTGAAGAAACCTTTTCATCGATGGACCACTCCTGTACGACTGAGAGCTTACACAAACATATGTTGACAATGTTTTGAAATGTTCCGCAGCTGTAAAGTAGAGCACAGTTCTACCAATTTCGTGCTGCTACTTGGCATTCCTTCCGGGAAGTTAACAATGCTCTTCAAACAACATTTCCCCCTCCAACCAATTTGGAGGTGTCCCTCATTAGTCAAAAACAAACAAGATCAGGTCTTATAATGCTTGCCACTGCATAGCGCCCGTCTGTTTTAAGCAGAGCAGAGAGCATGTTGACAACAACGCTTCCTGATTCAAGAATCGGGTCTGAGTGTGTGTGTGTGTGTACTAAACATAGACAGGCTAAAGTTGAAACAATTACTCAATGGCAACACCTTAATGCACTCAACTGGCAAATCACAGTACAATCTGAGAATGCAATTCAGGATACAAACAAAGAATAAATTACATTGCACATTGTGAAATGGGGGAGGGGCATGAGCAGCTGTTGATGTATGCAATGTTCGCATTTTGTTTTGTTGAATATTACTGTATCTAACTGTTTGTCTGCATTCAGACTTAACACTTCCCTATGAGGCTTATCCATCCATCCATCCATCCCTTCCATTTCATTCACAAAGTGATTCTGAAAGGTTGTAATATCGTTGAAGAACAGCCACGGTTTGTTTTCTTCATCCTTCCATTTTGCGACCACTTCAACTGCACAATGGTGACCGACCGGGCAGGACGCGCAAGACACCCTAAAGCAGTTGCCAGCACACAAAAACGAACAGCCATTCACGCTCACACTTGACACTTTGGGACAATTTGATGTGGAGAAAAGGCAAACTCCACAGAGGAAGGCAGGAGCCAGGATCGAATCCATGACCTCTGCACTCTGAGGTTGACATAACAACTGGACCACCAGGCTGGCAGTTTGTTTTCTACACACGCGACTTCTCGAGGAAAAAAAACCAACCGGCCTGCGTGTGGCTTTTCGAAGTTACGACAATTTTGCCTCTTGCTGCATTCCTTAGATGAAGACCAACAGGAAATGTCTTTGTCTCTGAGTCTTTTGCCCAAGACAAGGCAAAAAAAAAAGGCAGCCATTTTGTAATCCTACCTTCCCGCATGAAATGTACAATGGCTACAATCACAAAAGCACCATTTTAAAAATATAAATGAGTCCCTTAAAGGACAACCGACAAACAGGACAAGTTGTGTCCATCATTTGTAAAGTCACTTCAAATGACTTCTAATGAGCGTATTCTACAAAGATTTCACGGCATAGAGCTATATTTTACGTTTTAAGACTCGCGCTGAATATTCAGGAAGTCTTGTTTTGGAGTTGGTGACGATTCCTGACGTCACGTCACGGAGGGAACGCCCCTGACCGAGAAAGCGACACACAATGCATTTTGGGTACTTTGTTTGGTCTGAAAACTTCATGTTGATGGCGAAATTAGAAGGAAAACATAAATAACGTGATGGTGAATCGTGTGTTGCATGTTGCAGATTACTATTTGATACGAGCTGACACAAATTCCCAGCAGACAAGTCAGCCCATTTCCAACTTGGGCGCCATCTTGTGCATTTTCTGGGACACTACATTGCAGTCCAGACGTCTCAAAATGAGACGGAAGGACTTCTTTAATCCATGTCAAACATGTATGCTTTCCTCTTCAGAACTGTTTGAATCATATTCATAACTGGATGAGGAACAAGAAAGCCGAATCTGAAGCCATTGTCAAAGACGTCCTGGCGTGACGTCATGAACAAGGGGGCTCGAAGTTTCCGGGGTCATTTTGAAGTAGTTTTGGGACACTTTAACTCATTTTTATTGTTGTTTTGGATTTGACTAAAAATATCAGCCTGCGCGTTTTGGGTATTTTAGATGCTATAAAACGTTTTTCTGATATCAGTTAGGAAT
This sequence comes from Hippocampus bargibanti, assembly GCF_051943395.1. Taxonomy (NCBI): domain Eukaryota; kingdom Metazoa; phylum Chordata; class Actinopteri; order Syngnathiformes; family Syngnathidae; genus Hippocampus; species Hippocampus bargibanti. The sequence goes on along the minus strand of NC_142743.1, from coordinate 1,597,813 downwards.
CAAAAAATGGTGTCGGTTGTCTTTTAAGTTTTCGTTGATTTCAAATCGGGGCTTTCACATCTTAAATTTTGCAAACATAAAGCCAAACAAAAAATCACTAGACATAAAATAACACTAACATTGCAATTCCACTCCAATTAAGTTTTGAGTCAGGCAGTCGGGAAGGCAATCTCGTCTGGCTCCGGGTCCTTGGCTTCGTCCCCAGCGCTGGATGACTGACGACTCGGGTCAGCCGTGCCTGAGTCCAGGTCGCTGGAGACGTCATCTGTCTTGAAGGGCTTGACCCGGATCGGTTGGCCGATAGACGCGGTAAGACGGCGGTCCTTCACGTTAGCGTTTCGGTTGGCTGGTCCTGTGGTCCTGTGGTCCTGCGCGGGGCTGTAGACTGGAATTTCGTATGCGCTGGGTGGGTCCGGCCCACGGTGTTTCTGATTAAAGTGCAGAGTCCTCCTTTTCACTGCTACTTTCTCCCACATTATTGCTTTCCCTGTGAGTGCAGATATTCTCTGCATGAGAAAGAGAAATGAGAAAATTCTCTTGATTTACTCATCACTGATTCACCAAGGAACTCACGGAGACGCTATTCTTTAGTTTTGTGGAGCAAAGTTGGATAACGTGTGAAACTCTGGAAGACCATTGACTTGTTCGTCTGTCATGTACAACAATTCCAATGAAGTCGAGACCTTGTTTTAAACCTCAATAACATTAGAATACAATGATTTGCAAATCATGTTCAAGCAATATTTCATTGAATACACCCGGAAGACAAGATATTTAATATTCAAATTGATTCACTTGGTTGTTTTAGCAAATCATGAACTTAGATTTTATGGCTGGGTTCACCAACGTACTCAAGTGGTCTGCGTGGACTCTATTGCCCACACCCTTTTACTACGAATTAGAGGTAAGATATTTTTAGCCCGAGCCCGACCCGAAAGCTCAAAATGTCAATCATTGCGTTCGGTCGGGTTGGGCTGGGATTCTCTCGAGCTGACTTTTTTTTACGTTTATAAAAATGTATACTAAAACCATGTGTGTGCGTGTGTGTGTGCTGAAGAAACCTTTTCATCGATGAAATGCTCAACAGTACAAATGGATGTTCTGACAAACTTCCATAGATGGAACATGCAGAAAAGTAGAGGGAAAATGTGTAAGAATGGCACGAGTGTTTTGTGTGTCGTATGCCTTGTCTGGAGCCTGGGTGGTGGTGAGCGCTTCCTCCTGGTGGTACCTCCTGGTGATTCGTCAGCTCCTCCTCCAACTGCTGGGATTCCTCCCTCATAGTCGACAGAATGTCGGCTGGTGACTGGAAAGGAGGCGTTGACCGCTCCACACGCTTGTAGAGTCCTTTCCACATTCTAAAACAATGACAAGTAGACAATAATTCGGGCAACCATTTTTTAGGCTGTCAATACAAAAATGACATTTGTTTCCACAGTCGAAGGACATTCCTGTCTATGAGTGATGAGTATGCAAATTACCAAACGAACGTTTGTTTGGCAATTTGGATACTCGGCACGGCAGCCAATTAGAAACCTATTTCGTGCTTTGGACTATACCGTGACTGGAAAGTGTACTTGAGAGTTTTGAAACGCGCTGAGAAAGATGAGTCCACGTGGCTTTGAGCAGACAGCGTAACGCAAACTTTGCATTGTGCACCATGACGACAACTGGAGCAAAATCTTCATATTTATCACAAATTAAGTGAGGGAGCATTTGTGGTAGGTACTTCCTTAATTAAAAAAAATTCTTTATACTTCGCAACAATGTTTTTTTTTTTTTTTTGCGATTAGCCGTCATATTGTGTTTCAAGTTGTGAAAAATCGGGCAGGCAACTTTTCAGAGTTGTCTGCCCTGGTGTCCGCTAACTTTTTGTCATGAGTTTCAGACACTGGTTTTACGTTCACAAATGTACTGGTTGAGGCTCATAACCAGGTGCGTTCTATAGTCCGGAAATTACGGTAAAACTTTTTTCAAGCATTTAAAAAAACCTGTATTGTATACTGATGTAAAAGATATATTTTTTTGACAAAAAACGGACAGTTTTTTTTTTTACAAATACTGTCAAGAACCTTTCATCAACTTTGTGGGGTTTGTCATGATGGGGATTCACATGGCACACATTTGCAACGGTGCTGCACCAATGTATTTGGTTGCAGTATATCTTTTTCCGGTTGAAATTTTGTCGAGTGTTCACACATCGAAAGCTGTTTGTTAAAGAGAAGCGCGTTAACCCAGGTGCAGCCTCATTTGCATTCACACGGCCGTTTTTGCGGCCGTGCAATACGATAATAATAATACAGAAATAACATTTTGCAGTAATCTGTCATTTCCAGGAAAAACAAGACACCAAGTACTGTATTTTCCGAACTATAAGGCGCACCGGATTACAGGGCGACTTTCAATGAATGGTGTATTTTAAAACATATTCGCAATGGTGATGGATAACCTGACAAACTATGTTAGACAAGAATCCCCTTTGACCATGATGTTTGCAGATGACATCGTGATTGGTAGCGAGAGCAGGTAGGGGAGAAACTAAAGAGGTGAAGGTATGCCTTGCAAAGGAGAGGAATGAAGATCAGTCGCAACAAGACAGAATATATGTGTGTGAATGAGAGGGTTCCAAGTACAAGAGTGATGCTACAGGTAGAAGAGATAAAGAAGGTGGAGGATTTTAAGTACTTGGGGTCAACTGTCCAGAGTGGAAAGTGTGGAAAAGAGGTGAAGAAGCGTGTCCAGGGTTTCGGGGTTTTGGCTAGGATGAAAGGAAATGTGCAGAAAACGGTGGTGAGACCAGCCATGATGTTTGGAATGGAGACGGTGCCACTGAAGAAAAGACAGGAAGCAGACCTGGAGGTAGCAGAGCTGAAGATGTTGAGGTTTTCTTTGGGAGTGACCAGGTTGGATAGGATCAAGAATGAGTACATTACAGGGACAACTCATTTAAGAGGCTTTGGAGAGAAAGTCAGACTGAGATGGTTTGGACATGTCCTGAGGAGAGAGAGTGACTATATCGGGAGAAGGATGCTGACTCTTGAACTGCCAGGCAGAAGACAGAGAGGAAGACCGAAGAGGAGGTTTATGGATGTGGTCAAAGAGGACATGAACGTAGCTGGTGTGAGAGAAGAGGATGCACAAAACCGGGATAGATGGAGGACACTGATTCGCTGTGGCGACCCCTGAAGGGAAAAGCCAAAAGGAAAAGAAGAGGAGGTGTATTTCAAACCGCTTTCCATATATAAAGTGCACCGGATCATAAAGTGCAACTTCAATCAATGACATGCAATATTTTAAACCGAATATTTCAACCTTTTAAATTCATTTATTTTCAGAAATAAATGAATTTAGTTTTTTATACACAAAATACAAAAACGAGAAACAAAAGGCAACATTTTCAATTTTTAATCATTTTGCCAAAATGGAAAATTATTGCAAAATGGAGAAAAAAATTCCACCTGGCAAAGTAATTTGAAGAGATTACCTCCATGAAACAGTGTTTTATATATCCTAGCATGCACCGTGCACGACACCTTCTATGGGAGCGAAATGCTGACAGTATTTGCGAGACCTGCTGCGGCTCAATATTACTTCTCATATAAAACACACTGGATTATAAAACGCATTGTCATATTTTGAAGAAATTTAAGGCTTTTGGGTGGGCCAGAAATTCTAAAAAATATAACATAATTATATTATATATTATATAATTATAAAAAAATGATCATATATATTCCTTTTTCCCTCCTTGTTTGTGACATATCGAAAAACCAAGGTTTATACTTCTCCAGACAAACCAATGCTGTGGTACTTTATCTCTCTAAGTAAAAGCATGACAGAGAGAGAGAGAGAGAGAGAGAGACATAGAGAGAGAGATTGTATTGTATTGTATTGTATTGTATTGTATTGTATGCATACAGTAGTGACTTACTTAAAACAGTAGGGGGTGCTGTTAGGTCTCAGGACACCCTTACACTGACTCAGTTCGGCCTTGTACAGTGGATTGGTAAAGTCCGCTCTGTCCTTCCACAGCTTAGGCCACACGGAATGACTGCACTCCTGAAGCCTGCGGGACGCACATATGCACATGATCATCTGTTACACACACACACACACACACACATTGAAATCAATCGCTTGAGATCTAACTTAAGCGTGCAGTCAATGACATTACTATACGAGTACAGAAAAAAAAAGTCTGAACTCAAATACTAATCTTTCAATCGAATGAACATTGACTGGACCACTGACTGACCACTAATTCTAGATTTTTTTGAAGACCAGTTGCAAACTGTGGTTAGTAGAAGACAGGGCTACACAGGCACATTTAAAGGACAACAGACACCTCCCGACATAGTTGCGTCCATAATTTGTAAAATCACTTCAAATGACTTCTACTGACCACATTTGAAAGGACAACCGACGTCTCCGGACAAGTTGTGTCCATCATTTGCTTCAAATGACTTCCACTAAGCGTATTTTACAAAGATTCCACCAAATATAGCTATATTTTACGTTTTAAGACTCGCGCTGAATATTCCGGAAGTCTTGTTTTTGAGTTGGTGACGAGTCCTATCCGTGACGTCACTAAAGGACCGCCCTTGACCGTAAAAAAGACGCATTATAGCGGTCCTTCCATCACGTCAATGTATTTTGCTGGACTTGTTTGGTCTTGTTTGTACCTCGTGTTGCACCTAAAAGTCCTCACACTACGTCAGTGAAGGAACGCCCATAACCGAGAAAAGCCAAAGCTTGCATCACCTCAATGCATTTTGCGGGACTTCGTTTGGTCTGAAAACTTCGTGTTGATGGCGAAATTAGAAGGAAAACACATAAATAATGCGATGGTGAATCATTGTGTGTTGCGCTAAGACTTCTACAGTGTATTTGATGTTCGCTTACAAAACGTCCCAGGAGACAATTTCTACGGAGCTTTGTCGCCCTCTTCTGCCTTTTTTTGGGTACTGTGAGTACTAAAGAGTTTATCACTACATTTCTCTCCAGATGCATCTAAATGACCGGAATAAATTATTTTATCGATTGCAAACATGTATGCTTTCCTCTTCAGAACTATTTGAATCATATTCATAACTGGATGAGTAACAAGAAAGCATCTTTTCTGAATCTGAAGCCATTGTTTTGATTCTCGAGCAAGGCGAGATGTCTTGGCGTTAGACCACGAACAAGGGGGCGGGACCTTCTGAAACTGGTCACCTCCGGTTTCAATTTGAAGTAGTTTTTGGACACTTTAAGTCATTTTATTGGTGTCTTTCATTTGACTAAAAATACCATACTGCGTGTTTTGGGTATTTTAGATGCTAAAAAACGTTTTTCTGATGTCAGTTAAGAAACAAAGAAGTGATGTCGGTTGTCCTTTAAAGATTCCACCGCATATAGCTAGATTTGTATTTTTTCAAATTCATGCTAAATATTCAAGGGGTCTTGTTTTTGAGTAGATGAAGATGCCGAAAGTGACGTATCTTTCGGAACACCCTGAGGCAGGCCTGTTTGTTGCCATTGTGGATTGAGCAAGAAAGCGATACACATAGAGGTACTTTGTTTAGTCTGAAAACACCGTGTTGAGCGTGAAATTAGAAGGAAAACTACATAAATAACGTGATGGTGAATCGTTGTGAGGCAGCCAATTGCGGTAACACGCATAAAGAAGGCGTAAATTTACACAAATTCCCAGCGGACAAACCAACCATTTGGGCAGAATGGGAAAGACCAGTCCAACGCACCAGAGCATGGTGGAAGGTCAAGAAGCATTCATTTGTTTGTTGTGCTCATTTTGAAGAAGATTGTTTCGAAATATAGGAATCTAAAATGAGGAATCCATGCTTACGTTAGAATCAATCTTTCATTCCTTTCATAACTTTGCTGCTGTGAAATGTAAATTTCTCCACTACGAGACTAATAAAGGCAAATCCAATCCAATCCCACCAATATACTTCTGCGAGAGACAGCAGAAAGCAAGTGTGGAAGCTAATGAGCCGTGCGCAGGCTAGCTAGCAGTAACTTTGCTTTTTGCTTTTTTGAATGTTGCTGTGCCAATGACCTTTTTGTGTTTGGGAGCCTTTTACTGAGCGAGTTTCTTGTTCTGTAGCCACAAAGGGAAATAAGTCTTCTTGTGCCGGTCCCAAACCCGGATGTGTCAGGAAGGGCATCCGACGTAAAAGCTTGGCCAAAACAAACATGCGGATCAAACCTCTGATTTGCTGTGGCCACCCCTTGAAGGGAAAAGCCCAAAGGAAAAGTAGAAGAGGAACGGAAAACCAGTCATGTTAATGGTGAGTACTATCACAAATGAAGTTATACATACGTAGTAATACATGCTGACATTTTGTTGAAAAGTGGACGCGTGTGCGTGCGTGTGTGGCTCTCACTTAAAAACATTTCTAAATACAGTAAAGTCTCGTTATATCGATATCGGTTATATCGACAGTACCGCTTATTACGATACTATTTCTATGACTGCAAGGAGAAAATTACATGCACGCAGGGTCGGATATATCGATAGTCCCGGTTATATCGATATAACGAGACTTTACTGTATTTCACTTTTATGGCTCTTAGTCAAAAAGGTTCCCGACCCCTGATCGAGACAGTGCTAGATGCATGTCATATTCAATAAAATCGCGATTTGAGGCCCATTAAATACTCGATTTTATGTGAATTGGGATTCACTACAATTGTCTTATTATGAACTCCATTGCATAGACGGACGGCCATTATCACGTAAGCTCGTAACTTTTCATCTTCAAACTTCAAACAACTTTGTACATGCACAACCATTAAAGAATCTACATTGATGTTGACATCTTGTAGCTTATTATTTGTTACTCATGTCCTTTAATGACACAAATCACCAAAGTTGATGCAATATTGCTAATTCACAGAGCTTCATATATGCTTCAAATGTTGCTTCATTTCGTCGCTTGCATACGGCTCGAAGATATGGAAGGACTTCTTTAAATCGATAGAAAACCACATATGCTTTCCTCTTCAGAACTATTTGAATCATATTCATAACTGGATGAGTAACAAGAAAGGATGTTCTCCGAATCTGAACTCTCTGAAGCCGGATTTGCCCAGGTTTTCCAATGTGATGTCATAAACATGGCGGCAGGACTCCTGCATCTCTCCAGGTTGGAGATCGTCTGTGACAGTTTTGGGCAACTGTAAGTAATTTTTTTTTTTTTTTTTTTTTTTTTGTATTTTAGATGCTGTAAAACGTTTTCTGATGTCAGTTAGGCACCAAAAAATTGTGTCTGTTGTCCTTTAAAAGTAAAGAAAATAATCTATCCATTTTCCAATCCATTTATTGTCACAAGGGTCATGGTCATAGACCAACAACCATTTGTGGTTGGACTTGCACCAAAGGACAATTTAGAGTGTCCAACCAGCCTGCCATGTGTGTTTTTGGAACGTGGGAGGAAACCAGAGTACCCGAAGAAAACCACGGGGAGAACATATAAACTCCACACAGGAAAGCCAAGATCGAACACACGACTTCTGCATGAGATTTCTTTTCAACAGTGTAGATGTATGGATTTAAAAATTTAGAAAACAAGTTTCACTGTTTTTACTGCACTTCTAATTCTGTATTTAAATAATTTAAGTGTCCTCATCTCTCCTTGTGCTTGTACAAGCACAATGGATACTTTCTATTTGAATCCTAATCAAATGAAATAGTTGAATGGTTGTAGTATGCCATCTCAAGTTTAAAGTACGTACTCGAAACAACATTCTAGTACGGGGCTGGGAAACTCTGGTCCTCGAACGCCGCTTTCAGAATCAGAAAACCTTTATTCGTCCCACAATGGGGACATTTGCAGTCCACAGCAGCAATTTGAAAGGGGATGGGGTGGTTCTTGCATGTTTTGGATCTCCCTCCTCCAACACACATAATTCAAATGATCAGATCATGAACAAGGGCTTCAGAAGGCTGTTAACAAACCTGATCATTTGAGGGACACATCTAAACCATGTCGGAAAGTGCCCCGAGAGCCGGGGTGTAAAATTAATTTCACATTGTGGGCCACGCACGGACAGCTTTTGCAGATCAAGTGGGTTGAACTATTAAAATTACTCCATACTCTGCTATAAATAACTAAAATGTCTTTTATTGTTTTTTTCAGTCTAAAGAAGCACAATAATGTGAGGAAAATGATTAAATGTAATATTTTACAAAATATTTAATGAAGGACCTTTGATTCCTTTAACAAATGCACCATTTACTTTTAGCATTCGCATACTGTATACATTGCAACTGATTGTACATTGGGACAAATCAAGTATTCGGTATTGAAAAATTGTCATGCACTTTAAGATTAAATGAGATTCATAAAGAAAGACACATGTGCATATGAAACCGAAAAGTAATCCCTGCCTCCACCTCACAAACTAAGGAGAGTGTCCAATCGCCGTTCTTGTACCTGAAAAGGTTATTGACCATGTTGAATTGTGCCTTTTGTATTGTTACCTCATGTCCTTGCGTTCCTTCTGACAGTTGCCCAGGAAGGTCCCATACTGGCAGGAGTAGACATGTGTGTGTATAGCAATGAGGAAGCACTCGTTAAACTCAAAGGCACACGGAAACTGTTGAGACAGCTGCCACACACATTCCAAGAACTGATCAATAACTGGGGACACCTCTTTGGGATCGCCATCCAAATGGGCATACCTGAAGAAATAAAGGCAAAGGTTCTCTTCATCATTGGAACTAATATCACTTTCTTTGCTGAGTCATCCGTCCATTAATTTCTTCTTCCGTTCAATGTTACTTTTAGAGAAGCTCGTGAGAATAAAATACAAGAACCACAACTAGAGCACAGAAAGCAAAATCATTTGAGTTAGAACATTAATATTAAGCAGATTCTTTACTTACAGACAGTGTAGGTGTTCAAATAGCTGACATGTTTCGGCGACTACTTCGTCATTAGAACATTGCTTTGCTATTTTGATGTTGGTGTGATGAGAACAGCAGTGAGTGAGTAAATCCGCCTCACATTTATCAGACCAGGGTTTCAGATCTTAGCTTTGGCTTTCCTGCGTGCAATTGAAATGCTTGTTTGTTTGTGCGGTGCGATTGGCTGACGACCAGTCCAAGGATGCCTCTCGCCCAATCGACTAAAATAGACTCCAAAACAAATACATGACATCCTAATATGCGGGAGAAATTTTCAGTATACTGGTTTGTAGGAAATATCTTTTTATATTTGTCACAGTGACCTGTAAAGTTACTGTTCTGAGCAAAGTTTTGGCGAGTTTCTTTCTGTTGAAATTATTGGGTGTTGAATTACATTTTACATTTTATAATTACAGTAAAGTCTGGTTATATCGATATTCAAGGGAGTCCGAAAAAATATCGATATAACCGGGACTATCGATATATCCGACCCTGTTTGCATGTAATTTTCTCCGTGCGTGCATAGAAATAATATCGATATAACCGGGACTATCGATATATCCGATAACGATATAACGAGACTTTACTGTATAATTAATTAGAATTCTAAAAGAAATATAATTATAACGTGACCGCTTGTGTTCATGTGCTGTCAAGTGTTATCAGTTACAGACCTGTGGGAGAACTTGTGACCAAATGAAAGCCAGTCTCTTTCGATCAGCAACTACGTAAGAGAAGATGAACACATGTCAATGACAAACAATCAAAATAGATCTGCCATATTAGCGTATATGACCTACCAGAAGAAGAAAGATTCGTTTTATGACAAACACTGATTTTAGAATATCAAATCAGCCAGCCGATTAAATTGGACGATTATGGCCCTTCAAACATCAGGGAAATTAATTGGCTAAACAGACGACATGTGTTTTTATTTTAACTCATTCACTGCCAGACAATATGCAACATGTGTCCACTTCAGTGCCATGGTTTTTGGCATTTTCACTCAAATTGCAGGACCCACAGAATATTGAAAATTCAATTCAGCATAAGAAACCTTAGACTCTCTTCTTTCATCAGAAAAAGTTATATGGAGTCTGGAGTTATCTGAGCTTGAAATGGGGGCTGTACAAAATACAATACATACATATGGAGCTATATATATATATAGCACTTTAACAACAGCTGAAGCTGTAACAAATCGCTAAGGCAAACAAAGGCCTAACACAGGCAAATGCTGCATCCTCGTGGCTGGGAAAAACATTGCCATAGGTCTGACCAGAGCTTTATCGGCACCTCCGCAAGAAAAACTAAAACCCAATCAAATTCGGGAATGGCGCTCCACGTCATGCTTTTCAATTCCTGAATACATTCGGAAATGGCAGTGAATGAGTTAATGCACTCAAGCCAACTACAACAGTTGTACGCAAATCGTCCTGGTCTCGTTATTCATTTCAGGTAAATCTAGAGCAGGCATATCAAACTCACTTTTTTGCTGTGAGCCACATTGCAGTTTCGCTTTCTTCTCGAAGGCCATTATGAATTTGGGGAAACCACATATTACAAATAGAACGCACAAGTTAATGAATAACTAGTTTTCAAATCTGAAGTCAAGAATAATGAACATTTTTGTGGATTACTGACTTGAGCAAGCATCGTGGCGCTTGACATGCTTGATATGTTTTCACGGGCCGAAGAGAAGGATGTGACGGGCCACATTTGGCCTTGCCTTTGACACCTGTGATCTCGACCATTAATAATAATAATAATAATACATTTAGTTTATAAGCGCCTTTCAAAACGCTTTACAGTCAGAAGAGATTTTTTTTTTTTTCTGTGGGTGAGCAGCGGCAGCCACACGCTAACTCGTATCCTTAAAGCAGTCTAATGGAATTGTTGATGAGGCCATTATTTGGATCTATCATTCAAAACAATTCTTATTTTTTATATACAGTCCTTGGGTGTGCAATACAAAGGAGTTGTAGAAAATAATGTATCTGGATTTTACAACCTAAAATAAAAAGCAATGAAATAAAAACATAGTACAGCATCAAGCTCCCTTTCCTAACCTTACACCAATGGTTGATACTGTTATGTTTCTCTTTAGGTCATGTTTGGATTTGTTTCCTCATGTGCCCTTTTTGTTCCCACCTGCCATCGTTATCAGTGTCGCTTGTGTTTAACCAATCAGATCGCTCAACCCGTTGTGTCTTTTCCAGGTGTTTCTCATTGCTCATCACATTGCTTGTACGTATCTAGTTCCCGGAGGTATGTCTTTCTTGGTTGGGTCATTGCGAGATATCGGATATCGTGTGCTGTCACAGGTTTCTTTTGTTACTTTGGCTTTCTTGTGATTATCAATTACTTATTTCAGGGCAGGCCGGTCGTTGAACGGTTAACACACGTCCGCCTCACACTTTCAATTTAAGCTTTGGTCTTACTGTCTGGAGTTTGACAGCTCGAATAGCTCTGGCACCCCCTGCGACCCATGTGAGGATAAAGCGGATCAGCAAATGCATGGAAGGATGACATTATTTCAGCTGCTTGGTAATCTATTTCTTTTTCTGCCAAAACATCAGCATTGGACTCGGCTGGGGGGGAAAGAAACGTTTCGGTCAGGTCCGACAGTGTGGCTGTGTGTTTACCATCATTCCTTTGATTGTTCGATAAAATGGGTCCAACAATACGCTGGCTACAGAACAGGCCTGAGCTGTCCTATCCCAGCCATCGGAACAGTGAACCAACACACTGACTCCTTCATCAGCAACTGCCTGAAAATACATCATTATATACATTTGTGTGAAAAACTAGCAACGCGCTGCTACTTTCATGATGATGTTAAACAAGATTTCACTTTGTAATGATAACTTATGCCACTATTCCATTGACCCAAGCAGCCCCACACCATATACAGTAAAGTCTCGTTATATCGATATTCAAGGGAGTCCGAAAAAATATCGATATAACCGGGATTATCGATATATCCGATCCTGTCTGCATGTAATTTTCTCAGTGCGTGCATAGAAATAGTATCGATATAACCGGGACTATCGATATATCCCATATCGATATAACGAGACTTTACTGTACGTACCTTTGTTGCTTTTCCATTATAACAAGGGATGGGGCTGGGATAGATAAACTGCACTGTGAAACCATGGAGGATATAATAGCAAGAAGCTCCCACATATAGACAAAAAACTGGTTTTTGACAGCCATCAGCCAAGACAAATATGCAATGTATAACGCATACCTAATTTGTGTCTGTTAACAACATTGAACCAGATTTACAATTTCATAGGTGCCATGGAAAAACAGTGCGACAGTGATTTCATGAGCAGCACGCATCAATTGCCACCAATGCTCATGCATTCTGAACGAGTACTCAACTCTCAATGATTTGCCTGCCTCGCAGAGTCATGAGCTGGTTGTGCTCACTTTGCGGCATCTGAAGCTTTCCAGTGGCCACCGAAAGCCACCATTCTGAGGTGGGGGCCAGAATTGCCCCCAACCTCTCATTCAAGTTAACAAGTTTTCATGGCGAGCAAGTGTTGCCTGCCTATTTTACCAAAATGCATCCATTAGTACAGATGAAATGGTGCCATTGCTGTGAAACACCATTGTCCTTTGTATATACTGTATTTTTATAACACTCGCAAGGACCAGCGGGCAGCTTGTCCAAAACCAGTAAGTGGGCATGTGAGACAGAGGGACAACGGCCTTGTTTGGCCTCAGATGGCTGACACTTCTGAACCAACTTTTGAGATAGTTTGGGAAAAATGGTCCATCAGAATTACTCGGCCCCAAAAAAGTCTGATGGAAAAGAAAACATCTGGGATCAAGGGAATCCATCACGGTGCTAACGGGGAAATTCAAACCACAGGTTACATAATGGCTTGGGTTAGGTGTGTTTGTGCATATATATATATATATATATACAGTAAAGTCTCGTTATATCGATATTGGATATATCGATAGTCCCGGTTATATCGATACTATTTCTATGCACGCACGGAGAAAATTACATGCAAACAGGGTCGGATATATCGATAGTCCCGGTTATATCGATATTTTTTCGGACTCCCTTGAATATCGATATAACGAGACTTTACTGTATATATATATATATATATATATATATATATATATATCGATATTCAAGGGAGTCCGAAAAAATATCGATATAACCGGGACTATCGATATATCCGACCCTGTTTGCATGTAATTTTCTCCGTGCGTGCATAGAAATAGTATCGATATAACCGGGACTATCAATATATCCGATATCGATATAACGAGACTTTACTGTATATACAGTAAAGTCTTTATTATTGATTGGCCTATTTTTATATTGTATATTTATATATATACAGTAAAGTCTCGTTATATCGATATCGGATATTATATTTTATTATTATATTGTATTATATTGATTATTCTCCTTTGAATGGTTTCCTACGGCAAATTAATTTTGGGGAGACACACTTATACACATATTGTCTGACATTAAAACGGTCCATGGGGAAAAAAGTTTAGAGGACACTGCAGTATCATTTTGCGTGATGTTATGTTCATATTTTTGCTCCAAGCAGGATTTGAATCCTCATCTCACATATGCCAAATCGTTGCCTCACCATCTGAGCTACCCAACAACTCCATACTATACATGTGTGTGTGTGTGTGTGTGTGTATAGACAGAGACAGATCAACAGGAACAGTTTGAAGTACAAAGTAAACAAGTGTGATTTTACAGTGATTAAGAAGTATATACCCTGGCAATGAAGATTCCAGCATCGAGAATAGCTTTAATGTGTTTCAGCCAACCAGAGTTTTCCAGACCACAAAGGAAGTCAGTCATTGAAGGAGATCGCATTTCACCCACTGCATAGATGACAAAGATATTCACGCACAGCTGAAACAGTTGTTCCACTTCAAATTGTTGTTATTGGTATTAAAGATTTACACAAGCCTCAAGTTCTATTGTCATCTGCAAAGGGGATATTGGTTTGTTTCTAAAGTGGGTGATGGATGACTCAGGTTAAAACGGGTCCACGAGTAATTCCGGTACATTGGTTCAGAAAAATGCTTTGGGATTTTGTTTCTGCCTCTGTGATTAATGAGTGCACTGTTAACCATGTTCAACCGCTTATTAAGTCAGGGTGCTATAAAAAAAATAAAGGACATCATTATTTGATAAATTTTACAGTGCCTGCAATTAGTCAAAATTCTATTGTTACAGTGAAACTCTTCCACGATGAAATCTAAATGTGCGAAAATACCCTCGACTGTGAAACAATCTTTATGCTTTAAAGCCAGTATCTCTTTTCTGCTTCCCCTACAATGAAAAGTTCCACTGATGCATAATACAAAATCCTTTTCTCCACCCTTGCCTCGTAACGCAAAAATCTAATCCAGGAATGTCCAACTCTGTGCCTGCAAGGCTACTGTCCTGCTTGTTTTGCAACACACCTGATTCAGGTGATTTGCTCATTAGCAACTCTGAAGCAGCGTGAGAACGAACCTGATTCTTTGAATCAGGTGAGATGCTGGAAAATTAGCAGGAAAGGGCCCTTGACCACCGAGGTTGGATTCACCTGGTCTAATCCCCTTTTTTGGTCTACGCTTGCTATAAGAAGTGTCAAATAAGTGTATGCTCATAGTTATGCACTATTGGAATAAAAATGAAGACTACACTGATATGTTTTTTGGCGTGTCTTTGTGTTTACTTCTAAGATAAAATTTGCTATAGTGAAAAGTCCCTCGTGTGAAACATTTCTGGGTGCAAACATTTCATTTTAGAGGAGTTCCACTGTTGCAGCTTGCAATTAAAGAGTGAGAGTTGTTGGATAAATGCCAGTTTAATAGACAGACATTTTAAAGGACAACCGACGTCTCCGGATAAGTTGTGTCCATAATTTGTAAAATGGCTTCAAATGGCTTCTACTGAGCGTATTTTAATAAGATTCCACCGCATATAGTTATATTTTACGTTTTAAGACTCGCGCTGAATATTCAGGAAGTCTTGTTTTTGAGTTGGTGACGAGTCCGTACGTGACGTCACTAAAGGACCGCCCTTGACCATAAAAAAGACGCATTGTAGCGGTCCTTCCATCACGTCAATGTATTTTGCTGGACTTGTTTGGTCTGGGGACTTCGTGTTGCAGCCAAAACCCAAAAGAGGGCGTCCAAGCGCCATATAAGGAATTTATCAGCCTGTGGAAACGGAGGTGGCCACTGGAGGTCGCCATTTTGTGCCTCTTTTTTTGGGTGAGAGATTTTCCCCCAATGTTCTTTAATCGATTGCAAACATGTATGCTTTCCTCTTCAGAACTATTTGAATCAGATTCATAACTGAATGTGTAACAAGAAAGCATATTGGATTTGCCTTTATTATTCTCCGTTTGTGTTGATTCTCCAGCAATGCAAGACGTCTTGGCGTGATGTCACGAACTGGGGGCGGGACTTTCTGAAAATGACCAATTCGCAGCTCAATTTTTTGCAGATTTTGGACACTCAGTCATTTTTCTTGGTGTTTTGCATTTGACTAAAAATATCATACTGCGTGTTTTGGGTATTTTAGATGCTATAAAACGTTTTTCTGGTGTCAGTTAAAAAACAAAAAAGTGACGTCGGTCGTCCTTTAAAAGACTGCACACTTTTATGATGATACCCTGACATAGTTGGGGTTTGTGCCGATATCTTTTGAACAAACAAGAATAACTCAAGTTTGTTGTTTTTGGCGGCAAAATCACAACTGGATTTGTGTTTTGTTGACCAAAATATGGGGAGAGAGAGTTGTGTAAATCATAGAAACGTTTAATCACCTCCACAAATTACATACATGATGCACAACAAATTAATGGTTAACAAGTTTTCAAATCAGAAATCAAGAGTAATGACTGCTATTGTGGATTAAAATGACAATTTGAAATGTTGGTTCAGACTTTAATATGAATCATGGAACTTTACATGCCTGATTAGCTTTCACAGGCCACATAAAATGATGTGGCGGGCCAGATCTGGCCCCTGGGCCTTTGGATTGGATTGGATTGGATATGCCTTTATTAGTCTCACAGTGGAGAAATTTACATTTCACAGCAGCAAAGTGATGAAAGCTTTGCTTTGACAATGTAATCTAGTGGATCCATAATGCATATACAGCCCCTACCGTAGGTTCTAGTGTATCAGCCTTATAATGCGGTGTGCCCTCCATCTGAAAACTATTTTAAAATAGGCCAATCATTGAAGGTGTGCCTGATAACGCAAAGCGCCTTATAGTGCGAAGAATACCGTATGTTTGTCTTTGTATGTATAAGTATAAGTGTATAAGGTGCAATGGAGTATAAGGCGCACCCCCAACGAATGGTGTGTTTTCAAACTTTTTCCATATACAAGGCGGATCGGATTATAAGGCGCACCTTCAATGAATGAAAAAAGTTTTCCAAATATAATACCGTATATAAATACATAAAAGTTGTCCAAATATAAGGCACACCACATTATAAGGAGCTACAGTAAAGGCTGGAGTTACGGTTTATAAATCCCAGCATGGACAGCACACTACTTCTGCAGGGGGAAATGGAGTCAGTGGTTGCTGACAGCACACCTGCGTATAAGGTGTCAGCTTTTGAAGAAAATCAAGGCTTTTGGGTGCGCCTTGTACACCAGAAAATACGGTAATCACAAAAATAGTGGTGCGCACCATATCTATTAGGGGCGCCCCTAATGGTGGTCAAGCCCATTGTT
Organism: Hippocampus bargibanti; assembly: GCF_051943395.1. Lineage (NCBI taxonomy): Eukaryota > Metazoa > Chordata > Actinopteri > Syngnathiformes > Syngnathidae > Hippocampus > Hippocampus bargibanti. Next base: position 1,581,156 of record NC_142743.1, on the reverse strand, counting down.
AATTAAACATTCTCTGTTATCGTTAATTATGCAAACATTGGTTTCCTGGAAAATTACTCGGCCGTCCTTACTCATTATTACCGCATGAATCATTTGCACAGAGGACAGTGATCGAGGGAGAAGAAAAAAAGACACCTTACACGGTCAGTCAAAGGGTCTGCAATCCTACTTACTGTCAATAATTTTTTGTTGGCTGCTCCTCATCACATGAATGTTTTCGATTCCAATGAAGTGTAGCTTGATGTTAGTGTAGTGGTCCTCATTCTCATAGCCTTTACCAGCGGCTCTGTTTGCCATGGCATTCAGCTAGACACATTCAAAGAGAGCAGTGAACAGGGATATTATTGTAACTCAAAGTACATACAGTAAAGTCTCGTTATATCGATAGTACTGCTTATTACGATACTATTTCTATGAACGCAAGGAGAAAATTTACATGCCGCAGGATCGGATATATTGATATTTTTTCCTACTCCCGAGGATATATCAATATAACGAGACTTTACTGTAGTTGTTTTGTTGTTTCCTTGAGTATATGCTGAGAGGTGAATCTTCAGTATGTTACCTTGGGCCTTGTATCGACCACATAAATATACGAACTGCCAGGGTTGGACTTCATCACAGCATGCAGCATGACCTCGTCCTCCTGACAACGTCCACTGAAACCTGACAGTGGCTGACTACACCTGCACACTGCAGCCTAAAAGGCAATAAAACATCATCAGATTGCTGTAAACATTATACTCATTTATGGTAGTTCAGTAAGATCGTTTGAAACGCTGACCAGTGTGTCCTGGTGAAAGTATGAGAGAACAGGAAATCGTCCTCGGCTTCTGAACCTTGAGCTCCCCAAAATGATGGTAGGTGAAGCGGACTTTGGAATAAATAGCTCTGAAGGATACGTTTCACATATCTGGGAAAAGATGATGCATAATATTTTATTAGTTGATGAGCCATACTATGAAACTATGGGAAAGAGTCGTTGAAGCGAGACGAAGAGCAGAAGTGAGCATTAGTGAACAGTTTGGTTTCATGCCAAAAAAGAGAACGACAGATGAAGTGTCTGGTTTAAGGATGCTGATAGAGAAGTACAGAGAAGGTCAGAGGGAATTGTATTGTGTCTTTATCAATTTGGAGAAAGCCTATGACAGGGTGCCCAGAGAAGAACTGTAGCATTGCATGAGGAAATCTGGAGTGACAGAGAAGTATGTCAGAACGGTGCAGGACATGTACAATGACTATAAAACAGTTGTGAGATATGCTGTCGGTGTGACGGAGGAATTCAGGGGTCAGCTCTGAGCCCTTTCTTATTTGCTATGGTGATGGACAGGCTGACAGACAATGTTAGACAGGAATTTCCTTGGATGATGATGTTTGCAGATGACATTGTGATCTGTAGCGAGAGCAGGGAGCAGGTGGAGGAGAAACTAGAGAAGTGGAGGTTTGCCCTGGAAAAGAGAGGAATGAAGGTCAGTCGCAGCAAGACGGAATATATGTGTGGGAATGAGATGGACCCAATTACAAGAGTGAGGTTACAGGGAGTGAGGTTACAGGGAGAAGAGATAAACAAGGATAAATTTTGGATCAATTGTACAAAGCAATAGAGACTGTGGAAAAGAGGTGAAGAAGCGTGTCCCAGCAGGCTGGAACGGCTGGAGAAAATGTCAGGTGTGATGTATGACAGCTAGGATGAAAGGAAACAGCTAGGATGAAAGGAAAAGTGTATAAAACTGTGATGAGACCAGCCATGATGTTTGGACTGGAGACAGTGCCACTGAAGAAAAGACAGGAAGCAGAGATGAAGATGTTGATGTTTCCTTTGGGAGTGACCAGGTTGGATAGGATCAGGAATGAGTATATTAGAGCAAACCTAGGCAAACTATGGCCTGCGGGCCACATTCGGCCCGTTAGGCTTTTTAATCCGGCCCGCTGAATTTAGCCAAATTATAGCAAAACAGTGCCTGAAATTCATGACAAAAAATTAGCGGACACCAGGGCCGACAACTCTGAAAATTGCCTACCAGGCCATAAAGTAGCCTGCCCATTTTTCACAACTTGAAACACAATGACTAATCGCAAAAATAAATGTAAAGGATCTTTTTAATTAAGGATGTACCTACCACAAATGTTCCCTTCTTCAATTTTTCAATATTCCTTTCTGGAGATTTCTCTCCAGTTGTCGTTTGTCCACAATGCAATGCTCGCGTTGCGTCGTCTGCTACAAGCGACTGAGCGCCTTTCAAAACTCTCAAGTACACTTTACAGTCACGGTATAATGCACGTTTACATTTTGTAGCGTCATAAATGTTGTTAGCTTCTTCTGAATCTTTCTTCTGGGGCTGAGGTTCTGTGCACCTACTTTGGAAAATGAGATGCGAATGCACGACCTTATCGCGCTCGGGAAAGTCCGAAGCACAAAGCAGGCTTCTGATTGGCTGCCGTGCAGAGTATGCAAATTTCAGCAGCAGGTAGGATATTTAATACAGCCAGCCTATATCCGTGTGAGAGTGACTGTTTGTACGTCTTTGTGTGCCCTGCGATTGGCTGGCAACCAATTCAGGGTGTCCCCCGCCTCGTGCCCGAAGACAGCTGAGATAGGCTACAGCACCCACCCGCAAGTGTCCTTGAGAGTTTTGAAAGGCGCTTATAAATGAAATGTATTATTCTAACATACAGCATCACTATTCGCTGGCCGGCCCATCCCCTATCCCACTATGTGTGCAAATTAAATCAATATAATGCCAAATCTTGATGGATGAATGTATGGATGGATCACACCAAAATAAAAATGTTGGACATAAGGATTACAAGTATACCAACTAACCCTGTATTCGCTGTTTGCTGCTGAAACAACCCATAGGTTATTTGGAACTCCCATTCTTTTGTAGTCGGCCATAAGGTCTATGAAGCTCCATGAGTCTTGCCTCTCCTCCTTGTTAATGTTGGGATTGAAGGACAGACAGTACAACTCGCTGTATTTCTCTAAAAATAGATAGAACAGTCAGTAAAAGAAATGGTATGAAATGCTGCATTTTGTAGTATTCAACATGCTATAAAATAATTTACTGAATGTGGTAGAGCACATAACCAAACATGAAAAACAGGTTAGCAGGTTTCCTTTGTACGCTGCAATAATGAGCAACACAACTGGTTGATGGTGTGGTTGTTGAAGCCTAACGACATATACCCCCCCCCCCCCCCCCCCCAGCCACAAAGAATCTTTATGGCTGGTCTCAGTGGGCAAAAGTTAAATGCATCTATGTACTTTATTTATGCAAATACATAATACGTGCAAACACAAAGATAGGCTAAACAGCGATTGTCATCTTCAGGGATGCATCCCAGAAATTAAAAGGGGGGCCAGTTGACACCCTGATGTCTGAAAAGGGGGCCAAATTCTAAAATCTATGGGACCCGATTTAATAATAATGATAATAATACATTTCATTTATAAGCGCCTTTACTAGTACCGAAGTATACAAAACTGTTTGAAGTAAACTAAAATAATTGGAGCATATTTGCAAATTGCAAATGAAAAACCATTATTTGAGTAAAAATCTATTTTTCTAATATATCAACAAAAAAATCAATTCAAGTCAAAGAATTTATTCATACATAAAATTCATATATAAAATAAACATTTTAAATTTTATTTAGTTACTAGACAATCAATCCTGTGCTATTTTGATTTGCTACGGTACAGAGAAGATAAAGACAACAGACTTAGCACAATATTTCTTACTAGTGTCTACTTTCTTCTTTTCCCTTCGACTTTTCCCTTCAGGGGTCGCCACAGCGAATCAATCAGAATCAGAATCAGAAAACCTTTATTCGTCCCACAATGGGGAAATTTGCAGTCCACAGCAGCAATTGAAAGGGCATGGGGTGGGGGGTGAAAGGATAGAAAACAAGATATTCTGAGCATAACAAAATAAAATTGTCAATTGTATACTGTGCAAATGTAAATGTGCAAAGCCGTTTCATAAAAAACTGTACATAGTGCAAGTATGAAGAAAGGCGCATTGAAATATTGCATCAACCCATATGTAAGAGTGTGCAGTTTTTTTTCTTTTCTCACATGTGATCATTGAGAATTGCAAAGGCTGACAGCAGTCGGTAGGAACGAGCGGCGGTACCTCTCCTTCTTGCAGCGCTGGTGTAATAATCTCTGGCTAAAGGAGCTACCCAGTGCTGTCAGGGTGGGCAGGAGGGCGTGGGAGGGGCTGTCCATCATAGCTTTTAGTTTAGCTAGCGTCCGTCTGTTGCCCACCTCCTCCAGAGAGTCCAGCAAGCAGCCCAGGACAGAACTGGCCCTCTTGACAAGGTGTTGCAGTCTTTTTCTGTCCCGGGTGGTGATGCTGCCTGACCAGCAGACGGTTCCATAGTGGATGGCTGAGGCCACCACAGAGTCCTAGAAAGTCTTTAGGAGTGACCCCTGAACTCCAAAAAACCTCAGTTTCCTAAGTAGGAAGAGGCGACTCTGTCCCTTTTTGATTAAGGCACCCGTGTTTGTAGTCTAGTCCAGTTTATTGTTGAGAGTAACACCGAGGTACTTGTAGGAGGTCACCCTCTCAATGTCCGAACCTTGGATGTTCAACGGTGGAGGTGAGGATTGTTTCCTGGAGAAGTCCACCACCAGCTCCTTGGTTTTCCCGGTGTTGATCTGGAGGTGATTCGGCTGGCACCAGTCCACAAAGTCCTTTTTCAGTCCCCTGTACTCCCTATCGTCTCCCTCTGTAATGAGGCCGACAATAGCTGGGTCGTCAGAGAACGTCAGAAGGTGGCGGGTTGGGGTGTTGTAGTTGAAGTCCGAGGTGTAGAGGGTGAACAGGAATGGAGCCAGGACTGTCCCTGCGGCGCTCCGGTGCTGCAGAGAAGCCTGTCCGACTCACAGTTCTTTACCCTCACATACTGTGGCCTGTTTGTGAGGTAATCTGTAATCCAGGATGTAAGGTGATGATCGACTCCGGCATGCCGCAGCTTGTCCCCCAGTAGATTTGGCTGGATGGTGTTGAAGGCACTGGAGAAATCAAAGAACGTGATCCTCACCGTGCTCCCAGCATTCTCTAGGTGCAGCAACGCCGAGTGGAGGAGGTAGATGATGGCATCCTCTACGCCGATGCTGGGCTGGTAGGCAAACTGTAGCGGGTCCAGCGATGAGCTTGCCAGCGGTCGCAGGTGGGCGAGGATGAGTCTCTCCAGCGTCTTCATCAGGTGAGACGTCAGTGCCACCGGTCTGTAGCTGTTGAGCTCCTTTGGGTTGGCAATCTTGGGCACTGGGACCAGGCATGACGTTTTCCACAGCTGTGGAACTCTGCCCAGCTTCAGGCTCAGGTTGAACAAGTGCTGGACAATGACACACAGCTGGTCGGAGCAGGACTTGAGGAGTCGGGAACTGATGTCATCCGGACCTGCTGCCTTCCTCACTTCCATCCTCCTCAGTTGGTTCCTCACCTGCGCAGTTGTGACAGACAGGCAGGAACGTGGAGGCAGAGTGGCGGCTGAGGGTGTGGCAACAGTTGGGAGGGCAGTTGTTGGTTGCGGGAAGATGGTCGTGAGAGGGGACAGGGAGGGTAAGGCCCCAGTGAGACTTGGCGCAGGTGCAGCTACAGGTGAAGTTGACGGTGGGTCGGGGGCGACAGGCGACTTGTCAAACCGATTGAAAAAGCGGTTGAGTTCATCTGCCCAGTCCTTGCCTTTTTCGTTCAATGTCACTGGGCTTTTGTGGCCTGACATGGTTTTCAGGACCTTCCAGACACCAGCGACATTGCTGGCTTGCAGCTGCTCCTCCATTTTCATCCTGTACGCCTTCTTCCCCTCTCTGATCTTCCTCCTCAGTTGGATCTGCACGGCCTTCAGTTCCTCTCTGTTGCCCGACACAAAAGCCCTTTTCTTTTCTTCTGGAGGACTTTTATGTCGGGATTAATCCATGGTTTGTTGTTGGAAAAACACAGCACAGTCCTGGTGGGTACGGTGTTTTGTTCACAAAAGTTTATGTAGTCCGTGATGATATCGGTGAGTGAATCAATGTCCTCCCCGTGAATCTCAGTGAAGAGCTCCCACCTGGTTGAGTCAAAACAGTCCCGCAGAGCTTCTTCAACTTCTGTGGACCATCTTCTGACCGTGCGGGTCACAGCTGGTTGCCTCTGGACAAGGGTTTTGTACACTGGCTGGAGATAAACCATATTGTGGTCTGCTCTTCCGAGAGGGGGGAGGGTGTGTACGCATCTTTGGCATTAGAATAGAAGTCCAATATGTTATTGTCTCTGGTGGCACAAGTTACATATTGTGTGAAAGTTGGGAGGGAGGATTTCATGGAAACGTGATTGAAGTCCCCTGAGATGATGAACAAGGCGTTGGAGGACTGGGTTTGTCCTCCATCTAACCCGGTTTTGTGCATCCTCTTCTCTCACACCAGCTACCTTCATGTCCTCTTTGACCACATCCATAAACCTCCTCTTCGGTCTTCCTCTCGGATCTCCTGCCTTGCAGTTCAAGGCTCAGCATCTTTCTCCCGATATAGTCACTCTCTCTCCTCTGGACATGTCCAAACTATCTCAGTCTGGCCTCTCTGACTTTCTCTCCAAAGCCTCTGATATGAGTTGTCCCTCTTATACGTCTGTGTAAGCTCTCAGTCGTACAGGAGTGGTCCATCGATGAAAAGGTTTCTTCAGCCGTCATCTGTACTTTTTTGAAGGTGTCGGACGTTTCGCTTCTTATCCAAGATGCTGCTTCAGTGAACCCAATATATTGGGCCGATACTACCAGTAAGACCAGCTAGTAGTACTACCAGTAAGACTTTAGTTCGCTGAAAAAGCATCTTGGATAAGAAGCGAAACGTCCGACACCTTCAAAAAAGTACAGATTACGGCTAAAGAATCCTTTTCATCGGTTGTCCCTCTAATGTACTCATTCATGATCCTATCCAATCTGGTCACTCCCAAAGAAACCTCAACATCTTCATCTGTGCTACCTCCAGCTCTGCTTCCTGTCTTTTCTTCAGTGGCACTGTCTCCAGTCCAAACATCATGGCTGGTCTCACCAACGTTTTATACACTTTTCCTTTCATCCTAGCTGAAACTTCTCTATCACACATCACATCTGACATTTTTCTCCAGCCGCTCCACCCTGCCTGGACACGCTTCTTCACCTCTTTTCCACATTCTCCAATGCTCTGGACAGTTGACCCCAAGTACTTAAAATCCTCCACCTTCTTTATCTCTTCTCCCTGTAGCATCACTCTTGCACTTGGATCCCTCTCATTCACACACATATATTCCGTCTTGCTGCGACTGATCTTCATTCCTCTCCTTTCGAGGGCATATCTCCACCTCTAGAGTTTCTCCGCCACCTGTTCCCCGTTCTCGCTACAGATCACAATGTCATCTGCAAACATCATGGTCCAAGGAGATTCTTGTCTAACATCGTCTGCCAGCCTGTCCATCACTATAGCAAATAAGAAGGGGCTCAGGCTTGAATTCCTCCGTCACACCGACAGCACACCTCACAACTGTCTTAAAGTCATGATACATGTCTTGCACCGCTCTGACATACTTTTCGGTCACTCCAGACTTCCTCATGCAATACCACAGCTCTTCTCTGGGCACTCTGTCATACGCTTTCTCCAGATCTACAAAGATACAATACAATTCCTTCTGACCTTCTCTGTACTTCTCTATCAGCATTCTTAAAGCAAACGCTGCATCTGCCGTACTCTTTTTTGGCATGAAGCCATACTGCTGCTCACAAATGTTCACTTCTGCTCTTAGTCTAGCTTCAACTACTCTTTCCCAGAGTTTCATTGGATGGCTCATCAACTTTATTCCTCTGTAGTTAGTATAACTCTGCACATCTCCTTTGTTCTTAAAAATGGGCAAGAGGACACTTCGTCTCCATTCTTCAGGCATCTGTTCACCATCTAAGATCTTGTTGAATAACCCAGTCAGGAACAGCACCGCCACCTCTCCAAGACACTTCCATACCTCGATTGTTAAATCATCAGGCCCGAGTGCCTTTCCCCCCTTCATCCTCTTCAGCGCCCTCCTCACTTCCTCCTCGCTAATATTTGCTACGTCTGGGTCCACAACAGTCACGTCTTCTACTCTTTGTTCCTTCTCATTTTCCTCATTCATCAATTCTTCAAAGTACTCTTTCCATCTTGCCATCACACTACTGGCACCTGTTAATACATTGCCATCTCAATCCTTAATCACCCAAACCTGCTGCAAGTCCTTACCATCTTTGTCTCTCTGTCTCGCCAGCCTGTAAAGATCAGTCTCGCCTTCCTTGCTGTCCAGCCTAGCATACAAGTCATCGAAAGACTCTTGTTTGGCTTTTGCCACCTTTACTTTAACCGTGCAATGCATCTCCTTGTACTGCTGTCGACTCTCGTCCGTCCTCTCAGTGTCCCACTTCTTCTTTGCTAACCTCTTTCTCTGTATACACTCCTGCACCTCCCCATTCCACCACCAAGTCTCCTTATCTACTTTTCTTCCACTCGATACACCAACTACTTTCCGACCTGTGTCTCTGATTATGTTCGCTGTAGTTTGCCAGTCATCTGGAAGGACATCTTGCCCACCCAGTGCTTGTCTTACCTCCTTTCTAAATGTCATGCAACACTCTTCCTTTTTCAACTTCCACCGTTTCATCCTCACTTTAGCCTTTGGTTTCTTCATCTTCCTCACTGCCAGCGTCATCCTACACACGACCAACCTATGCTGTCTGTCTACACTCTCACCAACCACTACGTTGCAGTCACTGATTTCCTTTAGATGGCGGCGTTGACCCAAAATGTAGTCTACCTGTGTACTTCTTCCTCCACTCTTATAGGTCACCCTATGTTCCTGTCTCTTCTGAAAGAAAGTATTCACAATAGCCATTTCCATTCTCTTAGAAAAGTCAACCACCATCTGTCCTTCAGCGTTCTTCATCTGGAGTCCAAGCCTGCCCATCACCTCCTCATCATCTTTGTTTCTGCGCCAACATGTCCATTGAAGTCTCCACCAATTACAACCCTCTCACTTCTCGGGATGTTCTGTATGACTTCATCAAAGTCCGACCAATTTTTTTCCTTCTCCGCCAGCTCATATCCGACTTGTGTGGCATACCCACAAACACTACTACTTTGCTGTCTACTTTAACAAATGTCATAGCTTTGAAGATTTCCAGTGTGCTGCAATACCTCTGAAATCATTATCCACTAAATTGAATAATTAACAGCAGTTTGCTGCAACGAATTGTCACCACACTCCGTAGACTTATTCTATTGTTTCTTAAAAAACAGGAATGTTTGTTTGCTGCCTGTTCGTCTGTATAAACTCTCAGTCGTACAGGAGTGGTCCATCGAGGAAAAGGTTTCTTTGAAGGTGTCGGACGTTTCGCTTCTTATTTGTATATATTCTTTGCTGCCTGTTTTTAATATCTTTCATAGTTTTGCTCATGGTCTAACACTCCATATTGCAACCATTCGCCATGTTTGATATAAATAATGCGATGTACCATTGGTAAATGAGACACATATTTGATTAGTACTTACAGCAGTTTCCGGAGGATCAAGGAAAAGCCCAAAATATCCTCTACCTGTCTACCACGACTTTGAAATGCACCGAAACAAAAGCTAGGTGATTATGCCTAGATATCATTAAGGCAAGATGGCAGACGACGAAAGTTAAAACCTCTGAAGGAACAAGAACAGTTTTCAATTGATAATTGATGATTAACTACATTTGTTTCTTCGCTATTTTCACAATATATGTGGTGCAGATCGTGTAGCAGTATGCGGTAATTGTAATAGACTTGCACCGGTGCTGGCGCACTGGAGTTACAAAGTTGGCTGTCAAAAAAGCGTAAGTGCCGCAAGGGTGCAGCCCAGATGCATACCTGCATCTTGTGATTCAAAGATAAAAACATTGTACACTGAGATGCACGCAAACTAATGTTGAAAAAAAAAACATCCTGCATCCCCAATCGTGGACATTTAAGGTGACCATGGTTGGGTTTATCATGGTCCACTTGGTCATTCACTTGGATGAGGAGGAAGTGCTTTTTCCCGCCTTACAGAATACGGAAGTTGTTTGTGCATAAAAGACACACACTAAGCCCTTTAAACAAACAAACCTGGTCGTGACAACCTCAATAATGAGGCATGGAGATCAAGGCAATCTTTCTCCTGTTGCATGACAAGCTGGATGACCCTGAAATCTTTGCAGCGCAAGATCAGCTGACTCCTAGTGGGTGTGGTGGGCAACCTCTCCACACTGGTTATCATGCTGTGTAAGAGCTGAAAACACAAGACACATTTCGTCTGTGTAAGCTCCCAGTCATACAGGAGTGGTCCATCGATGAAAAGGTTTCTTCAGCCATCATCTGTACTTCTTTAAAGGTGTCGGACGTTTCTCTTCTTATCCAAGATGCTTCTTCAGTGAACTAAAGTCTTAATGGTAGTTTCGGCCCTATATATATATATATATATATATATATATATATATATCCCTACTGTCCAGACATGGCGGTGCCGGACTCTGCCATGATAGGTCCCTGCTCTCAGGTTGGGGGGAGCAGATGACTACTCCCTGCGGCTCCACTGATTGCTCCTATTGTCCTGACTAACGACTGGCCTGATTGCCCTATTTGATCTGGTATCACTTCATCAGCATTACTAATCCTAGGTTGCCTAAGCAGGCTGTTGTACGAACGATCCAAATTGAACCTCACACCACCATATCGGTTTAGTGAAAGATTTCGCTGTTTTATGAAATTACCTTCTTTTACTTCCCTTTCAAACTATCTATGTTCTTTCGCTAAGATTTTAACCTCATTGTTGTCAAATGAGTGGTTGCTGGCTTTTAGGTGCATATGTAGTGTCGATTGAGGCCCACTAGTATTATCCCTGCGATGTAGATAGTCTTTTTTTGAGAATTTGTTTAGTCTCCCCAATGTATTGTTCTTTACAATTTTCATTTTTACAATGTATTGAATAAACTACATTACTTTTGTTTTTCATTTGGAAGCCTATCTTTTGGATGCACTAATTTATGCCTTAAGGTGTTTATCGGTTTGAAATAAGTAGGAATTTTGTGTTGCCAAAGAACTGTAGTTTTTCAGAAACTCCTGCAATGTAAGGTACTGCTACTCCTCTCCTTTTGGTATCTTCAGAATTTTTTGTTTCATTCCCTATTCTTTCTTTCTGACATTTGTTGAATGACCACCGAGGGTACCCATAGTTTGTGAGTGCTCTCCTGATATGTTTTCACTCCTTTTCTCTACCATCGACGCTTGTTGGTATTAGTTTAGCCCAATGCTGGAGGGCTCTGATAACTCCTAGTTTGTGTTGTCGAGGGTCATCGATGGACCAATCCTGTACGACTGTGTAAGCTACACAGACGTTGTAGAGGGTGGTTAGAATCGAAAAGTAAGTATTGGTCAGCGTGCGTCGCCTTCCTAAAGACTTCTGTTTTTAGAGCTCTGTCCTCTTTTATAATTACTTTACAATCCAAAAAGGCTAGTTGGTTCTCTTTAATGTCCTCGCGAGTAAATTTAATGTTGATGTCTACCAAGTTGAGGTGATCTGTGAAGGATTGAATTTCTTGTTTTTTAATAATGACGAAAGTATCGTCCACATATCTAAACCAGTGTCTAGGTTTTGTCCCCGGGAAGGATGTGAGGGCCTGTATCTCCATCTCTTCCATGTACAGATTAGCCACTATGGGTGAAACTGGTGAGCCCATAGCACAACCATGAATTTGTTTGTAAATTGTCTCCCTAAATTGAAAATACGTAGTATTAAGGCAGATTTCCGATAATTGGCAGATGTGGTCCGCCAACAGTCTCGTCCTCACTACTGAGACTGCTGCAGATGTAAAGAGAGAAGTCACATCGTAAGATGCCAATGTTTCCTCAGGTTCCAATATGAGGTCTTTGATCCTCTCGACAAACCCTGTGGTGTTCTCTACGTGATATTCTGTGTTACCAACCAACGGAGCTAAGATAGTTTTTAAATATTTGGCTACATTGTATGTAGAGGAGTCAATGCTACAAACAATGAGTCTGAGGGGGAACCCTTCTTTATGTATTTTTGGCAGGCCATAGATACATGGCGTGGCCTCTCCCGGGTATAATCTAAAATACATCTGTTTGTCTATATGTTTTCCTTTCTCTAACTTTTGGAGACAGTCAATCATTTCTTTCTTGTATCTATTGGAAGGGTCACTTTTTAGTTGCTCATAAGTGTTAGAATCACTGATTAACCTATTTATTTTGTCTTCATAATCCAATGTGTGGGTCAGTCATTAGTCAAGACAAGAGGAGCAATCAGTGGAGCCGCAGGGAGTAGTCCTCAGCTCCCCTCAACCTGAGAGGGGAGGGACCTATCATGGCAGAGTCCGGCACCACCATGTCTGGACAGTAGGGATATATATATATATATATATATATATATATAACTACCAGTAAGACTTTTGTTGGATAAGAAGCGAAATGTCCGACACCTTTAAAGAAGTACAGATGACGGCTGAAGAAACCTTTTCATCGACAAGACACATTTAAAATCGACAATCCGTACAATGAAAAGATGGCATCTACATTTTGCAAATTTCAAATGTTTCCACTAAAAATATCTTTCTTCTATACATTAGGTCTTGATGGTGATCATTATGGGATGGAGGAGTAGTATATTTTGTTTGGAGTAAACACAAAGAGATTTTTGGGGGCAGAGAGCAATTCTGGGGGATAAAAAATAAAAATAAACCTTTACATCAACAAAAAACAGAAGTATTCACCAATATATCAGCTTTATTGTGTATCAGACAATGCGAAGCAAATGTGCAATCTGTATAGCAGCCATTTATGAACGTTCGACAAGGGACTTTATATGTGAGAGACATGAATTTTTGTGGTCATACACCCACATTCATTATTTTTTACAGTTCGATTGTCAAAGGATGATCTTTCTGAATATTAACTCAATTTTTGTTGGGACATACAATTAAACTAAAAAAAAACACACAAAAAAACAGGATATGATTTACAAATCCTGTTCATACTGTATTTAATTGAAAACACTACAAAGAGAAGATTTTAAATGTTTAAACTGATAAACAAATATTCGTAAATAATCGGGGTCTCCTTTGTTGTATTTTACCTCACATATTGAAAGGGAGACAATTCTGGACTGCAGACAAGCTCCTCTGCCATTGAAACTGTGGTGCATTCTGAAGCACAGGGACGAATGACAAATGAGAAAAAAAAGTCTGAAAAAAAAGGCAGGGGCCCGGGGGTCGCAGGTGCGGCACAGGAGGCGAAGCCCCCGGAAGCTCAGTGATTTTAGCAATTTAATAACCACAAAACCATTATTTTACTCACTGAAATGTAACTGTATTTGTGTAAATAAAGTCCCTTGTTTGGTGGGTTACAAGTATGGCAAAATTGTTTCTGGGAGTGGCAGCTTGGAATTGAAGCGGATTACGTGGGACAGTATATGAGACAATTTCTTTCGTCAATGGATCCTACACTTCGTATTTGCTTTCAAAATATAGCTTGTAGCAGATGTGTGCACATTTGCAGCATGATGTCCTGATCCAAGAATGAAAAAAACACTTTGATCCTCTCCTCTTACATCAAGAACTGCTTCATACAACAAAGACGTTGGAGAAAAGTGGTTAAGATTGAATCACTGTCTCTGTCTTTTGTGTTGTGTCATATCATTTATTTTGACTTTCAGGTGGTGCTGCGAGAGTGGCTGCCTTTACAGCAGCTCCCCTAAATTTTGTTAGTCGACTTATTTTTCCTTTATTCTTCCTTTCATAACTTTGCTGCTATTGATGGGGAATTTGTCCATTGTGAGAAAAATAAAGGTTATCTTATGTGATGTTATCTTGTCTCGTCTGATCTTTTCTTCAGAGCTGGTTGATGATCTGATCACCCGAATCAGGTGTGTTGCAACAGGGAGACTTCTAAAATCTGCAGGAAAACGGCCCTCCAGGAGAAGATTGTGACAACCCTGGTCTAGGTAAAAATCATTTGGTAGTCATTGTATTCTGTTTTTATTTATGCTTAACACAGGTCCGACCTGAATTGGAATTGGGTTTGTATTTGTTGTTTATTTAAATCCAAACCAGTTGTCTTGTGTCTTATCATCATTCTCAAAACAGAAAGATGACACAAACATAGAAGGGTAATCTCATCCTTTTTTGTTTCATGCACTGAAAGGCCCACCAACGCTCCATGTCAGAATTAAACTATGAGTGAAAGAACTTGGAATATTTTGCGTCTACCGCACGGTGAATTTGTCAGGGATTAGATCATATTATTGCAATTAAAGGGAACAAGCATACGGCTTCTTGCTTACCCATGTCTCCTTGCGTGTCTCTGTGTTGTTCTCAATAAACATTGAATGTGAAGCTGAAAGGTAGAAGGTCCCAACACTGGCCTTTCTCTGGCCCTTCGACCGGTCCAAGAGGTGGACATTTTCCACCTTACACACACACACACACACACACACACACACACACACACACACACACACACACACACACACACAGAATACAAAATGTCAAGGATAAAGCATTTGGATGGTGGATGACCTTGCAACCGCCATTATCTTCCTGTATTGCTTAAACCTATTACATTGATTTATACATAATTTATTAACACTGCACAGTAACATTTTGACTTAAATGTTGCCCACTTGGCATCCATCGCACAGCCTAGTCTTCTTATGAAAGGAATTCCATCTACAGCCCATTCTAAAAGTTATTTTTTTCCCCAGATGTGTTTGTTTTTTCCCATTTGGGCACCAGTGGGGTTAAGATCAGGGGATGTCATTAAAAACAGTGATCAGATCAAGCACTTTGAGACTATTTTGTGATTAACGGCTGCATACTTCTGGCTTGACTCGGCAATTGAGAGTTTTTGTTTCTGTGCCCTGAGATTGACTGGCAACCAGTTCATGGTGTCCCCCGCCTCATGCCTGAAGACGGCTGGGATAGGCTCCAGGCAGCAACCCTTGAGAGGATAAAGCAGTCAGGGAATGAATGAATGAATGATACTTGTCTTTTCAACTAACAAAATGTAACGTTCATGAATCTTGAGGTAGAAAAATGTTATGTAAATGTCTAGGTATTCTTGAGTTTTATTCCCATGAAGTGCTGATAATGGTAATGTCTTAGTCATTTATAAATATGGGTACATACCCTTTGATAATGTGGTGCGAGGAAAGACAAGATGAAAATGGTTTGGAGTAAAATGCAGTGTCACGGATGGATTGCAGGGACGTAGCCAAAATGGGTATTTTAAAGAATAAAAATACGTTGACATTATTAATGCTTGCAAGAAAAATCGATCATTGTACAATGTCTTTTGAAATTAATATGACGTACATCCTATAATTGGTACGAAATTATTTAGTCAATTCATTATCAGACACGGGTGTACGCAGAGTGGCCAACACACAGAAGGTAAATGCCATCCCTAAGAAGGCCGTTTGCAGATTAAGTACGTTTATACAGTGACACAATTGAGCCTGATGCTGCTCGGGTACCCACAGATGGTCATAAACACAAAGTAAAAAAAAAAGAAACCGAAAATCCCGCACTTCATCACCATGTAATGATGATGCCGTAGCATTTCAAAGATACCTTGGGCGTACGGATGTGCTCCATCACTGACAAGCAAAATGGTGAAGTAGAGAAGTCGGAGAAAACCGCGTCCTCTTTTTGTCGTTTGTGATGTTGGAATCTGCGTTTCCCATCAAGTGCGTTGCATTTCATTAGGCTGTTTTTCGGACAATATCCTTATATAGGTCATATTTTTTTTAATTTTCTATAGCATGTTCGTCACGACAAAAGAGTGCAGACCTGCCACAAAACTCGATTTGCGTTCTTGATGCTAACCTGTTCAGCGTGATCCCATTGTGCCCGTTCGGCTACATCTGCCACAGACAGGTCGAGAAACCTGGGAGTGTTGACTCGTTGTTGCGAGACGTGAAAATGTCCGCCATATTCAATGTGGCAGAACTCCCTATTTTCTACGTGGCAGAACTTTCCTTCAACTTAATAGTAATGCAGGTAAATAGATTGATCTTAGGAAAGTGAGACCATAATGTGATGGAGTGGTTTATATGTCCTAATAATACAAGAATTGAAGTCAGGGGATTTATCCCCCCTGGTAGGTTCACCCATGGCTAACAGGTCCTCTGTGAGGGACCAGAGAAAACACAACTCTAGAACTCCTTACAATGAATCAAACAAAAGGACCAGAGTTTCACTTGCACAGTTTTACTTTCCCGGAGCAGGTCACTGGGCCCTCCGCTGGTGCAAGGCCTGGAGTGGGGCTCGTTGGCAAGCGCCAACATCCATGGGGACCGGACGGGCTCAGCCCAAAGTGACAATGTGAGTCTCCCAAAAGGGTTTGCGTGCTACGTGAGCTGGGCGGCAGCCAAAGGCGTCCAATACTCTAGGGACGTGGAATGTCACCTCTCTTGCTGGGAAGGAGCAAGGGTGCATACATGTTAAGTTTCAGAAATCATAAATCAGGAGATTTTCATACTTGCGACTGTGGTGCGTGTGAAAATAATGTAAGCGTTACAAAAACAGGCCCCTATCTTTTTTTGGCAAATACAGTGAGTCATTATGCAATGGAGAGCAAGTAATACAGGAAGATATTTAAGTTGTCAATGACCTAGCCTCGTTAAGCAGACCACTCATCCATCCATCCATCTTCCCCGCTACCCGGCGTCGGGTCGCGGGGGCAGCAGGTTCAGTAGGGAAGCCCAGACTTCCCTCTCCCTAGCCACTGCTTTTAGCTCATCCTGGCGGATCCCGAGGCGTTCCCAGGCCAGCTGGGAGACATAGTCTCTCCAGCGTGTCCTGGGTCGTCCCCGGGGTCTCCTGCCAGTGGGGCACGCTCAGAACACCTCACCAGGGAGGCGTCCAGGGGGCATCCTAATCAGATGCCCGAGAAGCGGCTTGACTCTGAGCCCCTCCCGGATGACCGAGCTTCTCACCTTATCTCTAAGGGAGAGCCCGGACACCTTACGGAGAAAGCTCATTTCGGCCGCTTGTACCCGGGATCTCGTTCTTTCGGTCACAACCCATATCTCGTGACCATAGATGAGGGTTGGGGTGTAGATCGACAAATTGAGAGCTTTGCTTTTTGGCTCAGCTCCTTCTTCACCACGACAGATCGGTACAAATTCCGCATCACAGCAGACGCCGCACCGATCCGCCTGTCGACCTCTCGCTCCCTCACACCCTCATTCATGAACAAGACTCCCAGATACTTAAACTCCTCCACTTAAGGCAAAATCTCCCCGCCCCGGAGAGGGCATTCCACCCTTTTCCGACTGAGAACCATTGTCTCAGATTTGAAGGTTGCTGATTCTCATCCCAACCGCTTCACATTCGGCTGCGAAACGCTCGAGAGAGAGTTGGAGAGCTCCGGTTGAAGGCCCCAACCGTACCACATCATCTGCAAAAAGCAGAGATGCCATACTGAGGCCACCAAAACGGAAACCTTCAACGCTTCGGCTGCGCCTAGAAATTCTGTCCATAAAGGTAAACCCTCACTGGAAACGATTCCGACTTACAGCTGGCAATGCGAACCAGACTCTGACATCGGTCGTATAGGGACCGAACGGCCAATATCAGGCGCTCCTGTACCCCATACTCCCGAAGCACCCTCCACAGAACTCCACGAGGGACACGGTCAGACGCTTTCTCCAAGTCCACAAAGCACATGTAGACTGGTTGGGCGAATTCCCATGCACCCTCGAGGACCCTGCTAAGGGTCTAGAGCTGGTCCACTGCTCCGCGGCCGGGACAAAAACGACACTGCTCCTCCTCAATCTGAGGCTCGAGTTCTCAACGGACCCGCCCCTCTAGAACCCCTGAATAGACCTTTCCAGGTAGGCTGAGGAGTGTGATCCCTCTGTAGTTTGAACACACCCTCCGGTCTCCCTTTTTAAAAAGGAGGACGACCACCCCGGTCTGCCAATCCAGAGGCACCCCGATGACCACGCAATATTGCAGAGGTGTGTCAGCCAAAAGAGCCCACAACATCCAGAGCCTTTAGGAACTCCGGGCGGATCTCATCCACCCCCGGGGCCTTGCCACCGAGGAGCTTTTTAACTACCTCGGTGACTTCAACCACAGAGATCGGAGATCCCACCTCAGAGTCCCCAGACACTGCTTCCTCCAAGGAAGGCGTGTTGGTGGAGTTGAGGAGGTCTTTGAAGTACTCTGCCCACCGGTTCACGACGTCTCGAGTCGAGGTCAGCAGCGCCTCATTCTCACTGTACACAGTGTTTGTGGTGCACTGATTTCCCCTCCTGAGAAGCCGGATGGTGGACCAGAATTTCCTCGAAGCGGTCTGGAAGTCGGCTTCTGTGGCCTTACCGAACTCTTCACGTTTTTGCCTCGGCGACCACTGAGGCTGCATTCCGCTTGGCTAATCGATGCCTGTTAGCTGTCTCAGGGGCCACATAGGCCAGATAGGACTCCTTCTTCAGCTTTACGGCATCCCTTACTACTGGTATCCACCAGCGAGTACGGGGGTTGCCGCCACAACAGGCACCAACCACCTTACGGCCACAACTCTGATTTGCCGCCTCACCAAGGGAGGTACGGAACATGGTCCATTCGGAATCAATGTCCCCACCTTCCCCGGTACATATGTAAAGTTCTGCCAGAGATGGGAGTTGAAACTCCTTCTGACAGGGGATTCCGCCAGACGTTCCCAACAAACCCTCACAACACGTTTGGGTCTACCAGGTCGGACTGGCGTCTTCCCCCACCAACAGAGCCTATTCACCACCAAGGGTGTCCTGGTGACACGTGTACATATGAACACCGTTATGTTTGAATAAAGTGTTTGCTATAGATAATCCGTGTCGAGCACAGAAGTCCAATAACAAAACACCACTCGGGTTCTGATCGGGGGGGGGGGGGGGGGGGGGCGTTTCTCCTAATCACGCCCCTCCAGGTCTCACTATCATTGCCCACATGAGCATTGAAATCACCCAGCAGAACAAGGGAGTCCCCAGGGGGAGTGCTCTATAGCACGCCCTCTAAGGTCTCCAAGAAGGATGGGTACACTGAACTGCTGTTTGGTGCATATGCACAAACAACAGTCAGAACCCGTCCCCCCACCCGAAGGCAAGCAACCCTTTGAACTACCGGGGTGAATCCCAACAATAAGTATGCCGAGACCTGCTCTACACCTCTCGCCGTGGGCAACTCCAGAGTGGAAGAGAGTCCAACCCCTCTCGAGAGGGCTGGTACCATAACCCAGGCTGTATGTGGAGGCAAGCCCAAATATGTCTAGTCGGAATTTTTTGACCTCGTGCAGCAGCTTGGGCTCCTTCCCTGTAAGAGAGGTGACGTTCCACGTCCCAAGAGCTAGCTTCTGCAGTCGAGGATTGGACCGCCAGGGTCCCCGCATTTGGCTGCCACCCAGCTCACAATGCACCCGACCCCTCTGGCCCCTCCCATGGGTGGTGAGCCCTTGAGAAGGGGGACCCACATTTCCTCTTCAAGCTGAGCATGACCGAGCCCCATAGGTGTAGGCCCGGCCACCAGGCGCTCGCCAACGAGCCCCATCTCCAGGCCTGGCTCCAGAGAGGGCCCCCGGTGACCCAAGGGAAAACCAAGTCCATTTATGTTTCTCTTCATATGGGGTGTTTTGAGTCGTACTTTGGTCCCTCACCAAGGACCTGTTTGCCATGGGTGACACTGCCAGGGGCATTAAGCCCCAGACAACCTAGCTCCAAGGATCATTGGGACACACAAACCCCTCCATCACGGTAAGCTGACGACTCATGGACAGGCAGACCACTCAGCGTTAAGCTTAAACTAGTCTACAGAGCAGACACCATAGACAAATCCAAAATGAAACAACCCTACCCAAAAGTGTGTCAAGGTTTAGGAATGATGCAGCAGCCTGACACTATCAAGCTGAGGACAGATGCAATACCCTGCTCCCTGGCCACACCTAGACGAGTCCCTATCCCTTTACGAGGCAAAGTGAAAGAGGAGGTCAAGCGAATGGAAGATATTGGTGTCATATCCAGAGTGGAAGAGCCAACGAACTGGTGTTCGGGCATGGTTCCAGTGCCCACAAAGAATGGCTCAGTGTATATCTGTGGTGACCTCACTCGCCTCAACAGAGCGGTCTGCAGAGAAAGATACATACTGCTGTCAGTGCAACAGACAATTGGCTGTCTGGCTGGAGCAAAGGTCTTCAGCAAGTTGGATGCCAATAGAGGATTTTGACAAATCCCATTATCCCTTGAATCATCATTATAAACCACGTTCATCACTCCATTTGGCCGCTTCCGCTTTAATACATTGCCGTTTGGCATTGCGTCATCCCCAGAACATTAGGCGGCGCATGTCAATGATCATCGACGGGCCACATGGAGTCTTATGCCACATGGATGATATTCTTACATGGGGAAGAAATCAACAATACCATGACATCAGACTACACACATTTCTCAACAAGTTTCAGGAAGCCAGTGTCACGCTTAACATGGAGAAATGTGAGTTGAGCAAAAGTGAAGTCAAGTTTCTTGGTCATATTTTGTCCGCAGATGCAGTGCAGCCAGACCCAGACAAGGTAAAGGGTGTCATGTCCATGAGAGAGCTGTCCAACACAGGAGAGGTTCGTAGCTTCCTGGGAATGCTAATTCGGCTAGGAAAGTACATTCCAGGCCTGGCGGAAAAAGACTAGCCATTGAGAAGCCTTCACTCAAAGAAGAATCAGTGGGTCTGGGGTTGTGCACAACAGAGAGCACATTTGATCAGTTAAAAGATGATCTCACATCACCTCCCGTACTAACACTTTCCAACCCCGACAAAGAACTGAAGCTGTCGGCGGATGCCTCGTCAAGCGGACTGGAAGCAGTTCTCCTCCAGGAGGAAGAAGGGCAGTGGTAACCAGTCGCGTACACATCACGTGCAATGACGGAAACAGAACAGAGGTAAGCCCAGGTAGAGAAGAAGGCATGTGTGTGAGTGACTTGGGGAAGCGAACTTTTCTGGGACTTCCTTATTGGGAGACATTTTGCCATTGAGACCGACCACAAGCTACTGCTCAGAGGCTCCAGACTAGTTATTCCCAAAGCAATGCGCAGTTCTGTCCTTGACACAATACACGAGGGACATCAGGTGTTGACCAAATGCCGAGAGCAGGTCAGATAGGCTGTATAGTGGCGAGTATTGAGCAGCCAACTCAACGAACTGGTGAGAAATTACAAAAGATGGATCAAAGAGTGTGCCAACCCTGTGGAGCCATTGATGGCCAGTGAGGTGCCAAAGAGACCCTGGCAAAAAGTAGGTTCTGATCTTTTCTCACATCAACCACGGCAACTACCTACGAGTAGTGGACTATTATTCTAGTTTTGTCGAGATTGCCAAACTAATCCCTGCTCGATCTCAGGATATACAGTAATTGTGCATTTCAAACCTCCCCACCAGTACTCGCCCATTTTGACCTAGACAGCCCAACATTCGTGACTTGTGACGCATCCAACACTTCGGTCGGGGCTGTGCTGTCTCAGCTCCATCATGGGACGGAGCGCCCGATAGCCTTCGTGTCGAGGTTGCTCACTTCAACTGAGCAAAAGTACTCGGTCGGGGAGAGGGAGGCCCTAGCCTGTGTGTGGGCATGTGAGAGGTGGCAAATGTACCTGTATGGCCGTTACTTTACACTCCGCACTGACCACAAGGCTCTCTTGTTGGCAACAACCGGGCCAGGGCATAAGCCGCTGCGGTTGTATAGGTGGACTGAGAGATTGCAGGCTTACAATTTCTCCACCCAGTTCACACCAGGAAGAGACAATGTGGTGGCGGATTTACTTTCCCGTGCCACCCCCAGCCCTACACCGGACACTCAACAGGATTCCTTTGAACGCGGTTTGATCCTAATGCTCCACACGCCCCTCCAATCTACTGTGTCACTGCAAGAACTGCAGGCAGCATCCACGGAAGACCCAACACTGACCAAGCTCCGGACTTTCATTCGAGAGGGCTGGCCCACGAAGGTCCCTGAGGAACTTGCACCCTTCCACCGGGTCAAAGGTCAGCTTTCATGTTGGAGCGACGTCTGCGTGGCTCGCGGCCTTTGTACTGTGGTTCCACTCACCTTGAGGCCCCGCATCCTGACCATGGTTCACGAGGGACATCTGGGTATTGTGAGGGTCAAGCAACGCTGTAGGGGCCTAGTCTGGTGGCCAGGTATAGACAGAGATGTAGAAACTATGGTCAAGGACTGGTCAGCATGCCTCGTAAGTGGCAAAACTGGCCAACCCCCCGCTTGCCCATTGCAGCCTGTTGCATGGCCGACCCGCCCATGGAATCAAATCCAGGTCGACATTTGCGGTGAGCTCCATGCCATGCCTCAACACCAGCGATTCCTCCTGGTGGCATACGACCACTCGAAGTAGCCTGAAGTCTTGCCGACCGGGTCAGTCACAACCAAAGTCGTCACGGACTTCCTATCTTCTCTTTTCGCACGATGGGATGTGCCTGACACTATCACAACAGATAATGGACCTCAGTTCATCTCAGCAGACTTCACAGCCTTCACCGAGGCGAGGGGAATAAAGCATGTCAGGACAGCCTTTTATCACCCCCAGGCCAACGGGGGGGTAGAAAAGTTCAACCAAACTCTGAAAAATGGAGTCAGAGCACACCTGGCAGACGGCCTTCCATTATCTTCCGCACTACGGAACACTCTGTTGCACTACAGAGCAACACCTCACGCCACAACGGGTGCCTGCCCAGCTTTCCTAATGCTGGGACGTGAACTGCAGCTTCCCCTCGACCGCCTCCGTCCTCCTGCTAGAGCCACACCAATCTCGGAGTCTTCTTCAGCCAGCAGAGTGGCCAACGAGCAGCAGGGCATGAAGCGACAATTTGACGAGAAGCACCGGGCGAAGCAACCCACACTTACTGTGTCGGACTGGGTCCGCATTCGCCACTCCCACCGTTCCCACAAATTGGACTCATTCTGGACAGCACCACTCCAGATTACTGGACAGCACCACTCCAGATGACTTTCCTGTCACATGGCTGACACCAGTGCAACGCCTTGACGAGCGTGCTGAACCAGCCCTGCCTGTGGGACCAGAGCCTCGGCCAGCTCGCGTCCGCCTTCGCCTGCAGTATTTAGATGACTACATCACAGACTTCTAATGTTCTGACCCCAGCCGGTGCATAGCCTATTGCGTGGCAGAATAACCCACAAGGCTAAGCGGGGAATCCGGCAGTCTACCCGGTTTTCCTAGTTAGAAGAGTTTTTCTGGTTCCTTCAGGGAGGGGGTAAATGTAGTATATGCCACACTGCCACATGACGTCGCGGCAGTGTCATAAAACAGGGTTGTTAAGATGATGTTAGTTGAAATAAATACATTGCACAGACAAGTCCTCTCCTCTCGTTCCTCCGACATAACATTATCGTAAAAACCACGAATCCTACTAAACGGAACTAATTATACATAAAAAGACTAGAAATGTGCATGGGAAATGAAAATAGTGTCGTAATAAGCAGTATTATCAATATAAACGATATCGATATAACGAGACTTTACTGTAATTGCTTTACTCGCGCTGTCGCCGGATAGCTGCTTTTCGTTAATCCAAATTAACAGAAGTTTTTCAACTTCTTCGATTGCCCAAGACTTGCTTTGACAGCACGGAAACACCTTTTGCAACAGACGCGCCTTTGATGGCTTCTCTGTTGCTGAGGATGGTAGCAATGGTTGACTTAGCATATCCGTACTGGGCCGCTAAATCACACAAACGCACACCTCGTTCATGTTTTTCAATTATCTCCTTCTCCTCGACTGTAATCTTGTTTTGTGTCTTCTTCGGCTGAACACTAGCCTGTGGTTGTCTTTTTCGGTCCCATAACAGCAAAATTATCTGTAAAAATTTCCTTGGAGGCATCGACGTTTGCATTCAGAGAAAGGAAAGAAAGGGGGTGTGGAAAGGTGGGCCGGCCGGTGGGGTGCTGTTCGGTCGTATGCTCTTGTGTTCTTCCGCTGAAGATTACTCCGCTAGCCGTGGTGGGGGGTGTGTATCGCGAAAAGTAGTGCGTATTCCAAGGTTTAATTCTCATAAATTTAACGTTCGTAAACCGAAAAGTTCGTAAGGTAAGGTGTTCGTAAACTGAGGCCCCACTGTACTCGAAATGTCCCAAAGGTGTCCTAAATGCGGTCTTCCATTCGTCCCCCTCCTTGATGCGGACCAGGTGATATGCGCCCCGGAGGTCCAGTTTAGTGAAGAAGTTGGCGGACTGCAGTGGTGCAAAGGCCGAGTCGATCAGAGGGAGCGGGTATTTATTCTTTATCGTGATGTCGTTGAGCCCGCGATAGTCTACGCACGGGCGCAGGGACTTGTCCTTCTTTTTGATAAAGAAAAATCCCGCGGGGGGGACCGAGACGAACGGATGAGTCCGGCCGCGAGGGAGGTGTTAATGTAGTCCCTCAGGGCCTTCTGTTCTGGCTCAGAGACCTGGTACAGCCGGGAGTTGGTTAGCAGAGCACCAGCCTGGAGCTCAATGGCACAGTCATAGGGCCGATGTGGCGGGAGGGATTGAGCGCGGTCCTTGCTAAAGGCCTTCCGCAAGTCATGGTAGCAGGAAGGAACCCCCTCAAGGCAAATAGCCTCAGTAGGCTCGCATCGGGAGAGGTTGCTTCCGCCAGCGGCAGATCTGAGGCAGTGCACATAGCAGAGGGGGCTCCAGCCTTGTATCGACGGTCCCTCCCACGAGATGCCCGGATTGTGCGTTAGCCATGGTAGGCCGAGGACGATCGGTGCATTTTGGTTTGGCATGAGATAAAAACGGCGATGCTCAACGTGATTGCCCGATAATTTTAGCTGAAGCGGGGTGGTTATCTGCATAAGCTCGGCGAGAAGCCGACCGTCGAGGTCCTGCAGCGGTATGCTAGCATCCAGCTCCTCTATAGGACACTCCAGCTCAGAGGCGAGGCGGGCATCAATAAAATATCCGTCAGCCCCTGAGTCCACCAAGGCCTTGATGGGGATAACCTTGGTGGGTCCGTAGACCTCGCCGCTCAGCATCAACCTCTGCGTAGTAAGTCCACGCAGATGCTATTGCAGCTCTGCTACACAGTGCAAGACATGAAAGAAAGCTGGTCACGTGACCAACTGTGTTACCGATACAATCGCTAATGGTGGTACTGTATAGAAATCCGTACGCAAATATCGATTCAGCTTAAGCTGCTTTTGTATCGATATAAGCAGAGTAAAATGGCTGACGGGAGATGAAAAGGGCACCGTAGTAACCGGATTATAACAAGGTATCGTTCTAACCGGAACTAATTATACATAAAAGACTAGAAATTTGCCGGGAAATGAAAATAGTATCGTAATGTACATTCATTCTTTTAATATGCAGTTAATATGTATATGATACAACATGTGTCAAGGGGTCTCAGAATATTGCAGCCACGTGAAAATGGCAAAATAGTGCCAAGTACAGGGAAAAAAATGCCCAAGTATGGCGCTTGCTCGGCTGGAATTGACTCCTTGTCATCCTGTAGCTCCGCCTCTGCTGGTGGAGCTCTGCCGCAACCCCACCACCTCTTGAGCACCACCACCACACGAGCAAAAAGTTGCCGATTTCGAGTCTTGACCGAGGTCTTCTGTGTGCAGTCTGACTTGTTTCCTTGTGCGTCTGGTGGGTGTGAGAAGTAGTGAAGCGTAAGCGTGTTTCCATGTGTGCGTGTTGCATTAATTCAGGTGGCGCAGGTAAAAGGCGCGTACAGCTGCTTGCTCAGAACAAATCCTTCTTAGGTCGGCCGAGGGTAAGTTCAACCTCACGTGTTTCTTCCTGCTTGAGCTTATGTTGTGTTTTTGAACAAGAGATAACTTCAACAGCGATTCATACTTTGTACGAGCCGCGTTGTTATTGAAAATGACGGTACGTCAATCAAAATTATCACAATGCCCTCTTTTAAAATAGAAATACACGTTTTACGTAACCTTTGATGCAAAGTGGTACCCCTCTTTAAGATGATGTGAAATCAAAGAAACAAAAATGTTTCCAAACTTCAAATTCTCGACTGGAAAATGTGACGATGATAATGCGCGTTTTGCTGATTGTCGGTAAGTAGTGGTGTGTGAACAACAATATACAGTACATGTTTAGAAATTAAGTAAATTAACGTGTAAAATACATGGAATGCATTGAAACCACGTCATTTGTCTAAGGGCATGACGTTATACTGTACTTTTGATTGGCGACATTATGAAGATTTGTTTTGGGGTCGCCATGGTGCTCGATGCTCTCATGCAAAAGAAGACATACTGTAGGAAGGTGACGGTCTTGTCACTGTTGTGAGATATTTGAATTCCTTGAGCTCCCCAATTTGTCTGCAAATGTCAACGAATGTTATGTCAATCGGAAATTCAACAAATAATTTCTGACATTATTACATTAATGAAACAGGTTTCACTCAATGCAATTCTATATTGCTGTCATGGCCATCTGATACATTCTTTCAAATCAATATCTGAAAATGAAAATGGCGCAGGCCACTGGGGTTGTGTTTTTAAGCCACTGATTTCAAACGAGGCTGGCATGAACTTGTGTGCCGTGAGATCATCTGGGATCAATTGGGAATCGGGATGTTATGCAATGTCACTTAATTGTACAGATAATTATTAATCAATGACATATCTATGTATCTTAATTGTCTGAAATAAATCTTAATCAATGAGCTCTCTCTCTCTCTCTCTCTCTCTCTCTCTCTCTCTCTCTCTCTCTCTCTCTCTCTCTCTCTCTCTCTCTCTCTCTCTCTCTCTCTCTCTCTCTCTCTCTCTCTCTCTCTGTTAAATATTGTTTAGCAATACAAACAACAATTCAGTAAAATGCCTCGCTACTACCAGTGCCCAGGTCAGACTCGTTTCGACTGCGCTCCTGTAGCTACAAATGCTTTTTCACGTCCAATCGAGTCATTACTTGTTGTAGTTCAAGTGTGCAATTCAGTC
Organism: Hippocampus bargibanti; assembly: GCF_051943395.1. NCBI lineage: Eukaryota > Metazoa > Chordata > Actinopteri > Syngnathiformes > Syngnathidae > Hippocampus > Hippocampus bargibanti. Next base: position 1,554,142 of record NC_142743.1, on the reverse strand, counting down.
TGTGTGTGTGTGTGTGTGTGCGCGCGCGTGCGTGAATATGTGTGTGTGTGTGTGTGTGCGTGCGTGTATGAATGTGTGTGGGTGTGTGTGTGTGTATGTGTATGTGTATGTGTGTGTGTGTGTAGAGTTGGTACGGTGAAAGGGATTGAGATTTTTGCAGTCCAATGTGGATGAAGTTATCTTGCACTCTGCTCAGACTTGCTAGTTAAAGCTGCTGTGATGATTGATGGAGCTTGAGTATGGAGGAAAACCGTGGCTAGAGAAAAAAAAACTGTCATGTTCGAAAGTCCTGCATTGCTTCTCAATTGCCTTGGCAAGTAAATCAACCAATATTTGCCCTGTTAACATTGACATGCATGGCGCGACAATGGTACTCAGGAGTGCAAGTGCCCCATCAGAAACCTGTCCAGCTTCACAATCAATTATTTCTTTCAGTTGAGAAACATTAAATCATTACATTAAATACAGTGGGGCCTCGGTTTACGAACACCTTCCCTTATGACAGAGAGAGAGGGGGGGAGGGAGAGGGAGAGGGAGGGGGAGAGCGGGAGAGAGGGAGAGATCACCTCCAAGGAGTTTTTTTACAGATACTTTTGCTGTTATGGGACCGAAAAAGACCCCACTACAGGCTCGTGTTCAGCCGAAGAAGACACAAAACAAAATTGCAGTCGATGGGAAGAAGGAGATCATTGAGAAACGCGAATGAGGTGTGCGTTTGTCTGATTTAGCGGCTTAGCAGATATGCTAAATCCACCATTGCTACCATCCTTCGCCTAAAAGCTTTACACAAAGGCTTTATTTATGCGATGCTTTCACGTGACTCAAGGCTTGGCGTGATGTTACCCTTCGATCCTTGAAAGCAGCATGGAAGAATTTGTGGCCCGCATGGAATTTGAAGGATTTGATCCTCATGACTGTTGTTTTGGATGACATTGTTTCCATTGGACAGAACATGGGACTCAAAGTGAATGCAGATGACATCGAGGAGCTTGTTGCTGACCATAATGAGGTCCTCAACACAGAGGATTTGATTTGCCTTCAAGAGGACAAGCAGAAGCAAGCCATTCAGGAATTGTCATCTGAGGCCAAGGAGGAGGAGATGGCTGCAGCATCAAGTGCAGGCTTTTATTGAACAGTTCCATCCAGAAAATACTGTGGCTATGAGAATCATCAACGTGATGAATGATAATGTGGTGCCTCAGTTTCGTAAGACCTTACAAGTCAGAAAGCAACAGGTGTCAGTTAAGAGCCATCAACGACCATCACACATGTAAATAAAGTGACTTTATTATATAGTGCAGTGTATTTCTTTCATTACAATACAATATCACATTTATTAAATGGAACTGTATAGTGCCACTTAGCAGTTTTTTTGACAACGATACTAGTGCAGCGTGTTCTACCGGAAACAAATTCCTTGTGTGTTCTACATACTTGGCAATAAAGATGATTCTGATTCTGATTCTGATTCTGATTCTGATTATACATAGAATACGGTATGTTGTGTGTAGTTTTAAGGCTTATTTCGTTGAAAATTATATTTTATGGAGACCTGGGAACGGATTATTCTCATTTTAATGGTTTCCTATGGTAAATTATTTTTTGAGATACACACTTTTCGCCTTACACACTATGTCTGGGAACCAATTAAGTTTGTAAGCCAAGGACCCACTGTATGTTATTACGGCCCCAGCAGCAACCGCTGCGGTAGGTAGATCCAGTTGACTTCGGGAAGTTGACGGGGTAAACCCCAAATACACATAAGGGGTGTTCACACGGCACACATTTGCATCCAAGCTGCAACCATGTATTTTGTCGCCATATATTTTATAGCGGTGTAAATTTTGTGCAGTGTTCACACATATAAAGCTGTTTACTAAAGAAAAGTGTGTTAACCCTGGTGCAGCTCCGCTTGTGTTCTCACGGCAGTTTATTTTGCCGTGCAATGCGATAGTCTTCTTTTCGATAGTCTTCGCCACAGCAAATCAGTGTCCTACATTTTCAGAGGTTTGATTCTCATGTTTGTTTTTGCCAAACTTGTACGTTGAATGCCCTTCCTGACACAACAACCCTCTGTATTTATCTGGGCTTGGGACCGGCACAATAAGACAATGGGCTGTGTTCCCTCGTGGCTACAGAACAAGCAACTCCATGAAATTAATAAAGATGAAGATGCTCAGTAAAAGGGTCAAACACAAAATTGTCATCGGCACAGCAGCATTCAAATAAAGTAAAATTATACTCACCATTTAATAACAACGCTCTGATCTTACTGTGAAATGGGCATCTCTTTCCATGCCACCCGCCACACAATACATCCTTATTTATATAGCGCTTTCACAGCAGCTGCAGCTGTAACAATGCAATAGTAATAATAGGGAAATAAAACACACACTTGCATAGTGTACTTCTTTTTCCTCGCTTTGTTTTTGACATACAGTGGAACCTCGGTTTTCGAACGTCTCACAGTTCGAACAAATCGGAGTCCGAACAAAATATTCGAGATATTCTTGTTTCGTAGTTCAAACACCAATCGGTGTTCGAACGCCAATACGACGCGTGAGTGCGTACGCGAGGGTGGGGTGCTGAGCGGCGTACGGGTGTATCGCTCTCTCCGTGACCAACTGTTGTCGCTTGCGGACATGCTGCGTTTTGCTCTAGCGTTTAATATAGGTGTACGAAGAGTTTTAGCCCCTAATCATGCCTCCAAAGAAAGTAAGTGCTGCTAAAAGTGAAAAAAGAAAAGTAGTGTGTACAACTATTGCATTTAAGAAAGAAATAATCGCAAAATATGAAGGAGGTGTGCGAGTGTCTGATCTGGCTAGGGAATACAGCATGGCGAAATCGACGATCAGTACGATATTAAAGAATAAGGAGGCTATGAAATCTAGTGATGTGGCTGTAGGAATGAGAGCAAGTGTCATTGGATAGATATTTGAAGAGAAAAGAACATCCTGTAGCCGAGTCATCTGTAGCTGTCACGTTCCGAGCGAGAGTGACGGCAGCAGACTCGTCGGAACGTGGTGGAATGTTTGGCATCCCAAAGCAGGCGGCAGAGACGTACTAACCAAGCAGGATGTTTATTCACAAATAAAAGAAAACACAGCGAGTAAGAAGGCAGGGGGTGATCCGACCCGCTTACTACGCTAAAAAGCAATTGGCACACGAGGGTGCAAATCCCGGAAGATGACATAAATTTACGGGACACAGGGAAAATACCTCGGACCGGATACACTCGGGCATTGAAGGAAGAGTCCAGGGACGGTGGCGAGGTGAGTCAATCATCCGGCATTGGCGAGGTGATCGCGAACCGTATAAATGCCCCGTGTCCGTGATTTGAGAATTGACAGCAGGTGGAGGGCGGCCGGGAGAACCAGCCCCGCCCCCCGCTGTCAACTCGCACGTGAGAGGAGCAAAGAGATGGTTTCGGTGTTTGAACAAATCGCTTTTCGAACAGGGTTCTTGAACGGATTATGGTCGAGAACTGAGGTATCACTGTATTAAAAAACCATGGTTTATACTTCTCCAGACAAATCAATGCAGTGGTCTATTAGGCACCATAAAAGGTTGAGAGAAAGATAGAAAAGTATAGACAGCGGAGCGAGCAATTTGTTGTGTTCCCTGTTATGTTATAACCATCCCATTTTATATTTCTGCCACAAACTCGCATTTATTCTGGAGTAATTCTTTAAAACACCTCCTGAAATGGATCCATTTCCTCCGATTTGAGTTGATGTCAGGGGCTACACTGGTGTAACTTTGTACGTGTGAACGCTCTATGCAAGCAGCCCCAATTTTACACCCGAGTACAAGTTGCTATGTGAGCACACCTATTGACAAACAACAATTCATACTCGCAATTAACACCTCAAGGCCATTCAAAGGACAACTGACACCACTTTTTTGTTTCCTAACTGACATCAGAAAAACGTTTTATAGCATCTAAAATACCCAAAACACGCAGGCTGATATTTTGTTTGCTCTGGTGATGGACAGGCTGACAGACGATGATGTTTCCAGATGACATTTTGATCTGTAGCGAGAGCAGAGAACGGGGAAGAGGTAGGTGAGAAACTCTGGAGTTGGAGGTTTGCTCTGGAAATGAAGGTCATTCGCAGCAAGACGGAATCTATGTGTGTGAATGAGAGTGTCCCAAGTATAAGAGGGATGCTACAGGGAGGAGCTATAAAGAAGGTGAAGGAGAAGTACTTGAGGTCAATTGTCCAGAGCAACGGAGAGTGTGGAAAAGATGTAATGAAGCGTGTCCAGGTAGGCTGGAACGGCTGGAGAAAAATGTCAGGTGTGATGTATGATAGAAGGGTTTCAGCTAGGATGAAAGGAAAAGTGTATAAAAAGGTGGTGAGACCAGCTATGATGTTTAGACTGGAGACAGTGCCACTGAAGAAATGACAGGAAGCAGAGCTGGAGGGAGCAGAGCTGAAGATGTTGAGGTTTTCTTTGGGGGTGAGCAGGTTGGATAGGATCAGAAATGAGTATGTCAGAGTGACAACTCATATTAGAGGCTTTGGAGCGAAAGTCAGATAAATTAATACAAGGATGTGTAAGGTGATAAAAATATGTTTAAAATTGCAGTTGGACATGTCCAGAGTAGATATAGTGACTATATCAGAAGAAGCATGCTGAGCTTAGAACTGCCAGCCAGGAGACCAACAGTAATGGGTTTATCTTGATCGTGCAGGATGACGTATCAGGAAGTTCAAACAAAAACGAAATGATGCAAAAATATCTTTTAAGATGTTCGTATAACGAACATCTTGTGGCGTCATGCATCTGCACCGCAGCACTGACGTGTGTGCGCCTTTCAGGTGCGCCTTTCAAGTCTGCACTTTGATGTCTTTCGAGTGAGTCTAGGCCTGATGTGTTTCCCACGCGTGCAGATACGTGTATGGGTGGCCTTCACGAGACGGGGAGATCGGGGTCGCGCGGACTCCCGGGGACACACAAAATCGGGTTAGAAGCTGAAAGCCGGGTTAGAAGCCGAAAGGAAAAGAAGACTATGTCCAGTTCTTTTTATGATACTTGTTTCTGTAAAGTTGTACATTTCAGTCTCTTGACATTTTCTTTTGTGCATAGAATCTTCATCTTTTCCTTTCGGCTTTTCCCTTGAGGGGTCGCCACAGCAAATCAGTGTCCTCCATCTAACCCGGTTTTGTGCATCCTCATCTCTCACACCAGCTCACTTCATGTCCTCTTTGATAACATCCATAAACCTCCTCTTTGGTCTTCCTCTTTGTATTATCTTTGACCACACGTCTCAGTTTTGCTGCTGTAGATTGCAAATTTCTCCATTGTGGGACTATTAAAGGCGTTCTGATATGTATTTTGAATACATGTCCAAAAACAAAGTCAAGGCAAAATATGGGATAGCAGCATGCCAGAGCTTTGACTGGAGGAGCTTTCTCCTAGTCTTAAATAAAAACATTGATGCAATTTTGACCTTAAAAAACAGCACTAGACTAGACACAGCACTATGTTGTATACCTATTACACAACCCCAGGTTATCACACATTTAATGACAGGGCCTATTTCGTGGTCAGATGGCCTCCAACTAGCTGGTAAAATATTTACAGCAGAAACTCTAATCTGACCTTTTGGACGTCCCCGTGGTAAATGTTTGTTTTGCCATGCATAAGGTCCATTAGTTATTCAGCCAAAAGGGGACATAAGCCAGTGTCTTTTTGTGCCAGTCCCAAGCCTGGATAAATACAGAGGGTTGTGTCAGGAATGGCATCCAACGTAAACGCTTGGCCAAAACAAACATGCGAATCAAACCTCTGAAGATGGAGACACTGATTCGCTGTGGCGACCCTTGAAGGGAAAAGCCAAAAGGAAAAGAAATTATTCAGTTATCAAACATTCCTCTACAATATTTTGTCATTTCATTTATGTCCTGTACATTCGTGTTTCAAAACTAATATTGACAACTTCTGACAAAGTCTCATCAAATACATACAGCGTGCACATTAGTTGCAGACTGTACATGATTCCTCATTGGTCAAGAGGGTAAACAAATCGAGCGCACCTTCACACGCTTGCTTCTCATTGACATTATCAGTGCTTTCAAAAACAGATACATTATTTCATTAGTTGTTTTTATTTAGTACCAAGATTAAGTCGTGCTATTGTGATTTTTAAAAAAGGTGGCATTTCGTATACAGCCACCCATAACCATGATCTTTCCCATAATGCATTGCAGTTGCTGAATCATAAAATAAATCCCTGCATCAAAACCTCTTCCCATTAAAGCAACCTGGCTCTCAACAGTCTGATCAAATGTCTCTTGGTAATAATGATTCCTTGCAATGCCAGTCTTTTCACGTTGCTTTCGTAACTCATCCCAAGCCTAAAATCTAATCATGCTGTTCTTGTCCATTGCATTTCTTTCCTTAGTGCTTCCAAATTTGAGAGAAAAATGTGTTTGATTTCCTCTAAAAAGCCACGGCTGCTTCGTGCGCACGAACAACTATTTTGTGTGCACTTTCTATTTTGTGCACACAATGCAGTAATGCATGTATACAAAGAAGTAAATTTTACGTTTTTGCAATGTCTTGTCTGGGTCTCCGTAGAAAACAACTGGAGTTACCATGTAGCTTGAGCAAAACCACCAATATTGTTTCTTAAATACAGATTGTTGTATTCTTTGGATGTTGTATGTTCTATTTTTCTATTTTAAAGAAGTAATGCAAAGGTGCTTTTTTCACACACATTTTGAATTTTTGGGGTGTCACTGATTTCCCATACCACAGGGGAAATTGATGACCTAAATTTTCAGAATGAAGCTTCTTATTCTTTAGATCCTGGTGATTTAATGAAACATTTTCAATTGGTCACTTTGCTGATTGTTACCAAATTTGGGGACCCCTTTCTGTACACCTCGGTCCTTGTTTCCCAGGGATGGATGGCTTGGTGAGTTCCAATTTGGTCATACAGATATTGCTTGAGAAATCTCCTCAATTGCATACAAGTTGTAATGAATTACATTCTCAAGAATGCTCAAAGAATCTTGCTTCACTGCTGCAACAGTCCAGATGAAACACTGCAGGGCTGAGTCGAAGGTCTTGTATTTTTGGTCATTTTTGCTCGATTACAGCAGTCATGCCCCGACTGCTGCTCAGCCTGTGTGCTGAGTTCTGACCATGTATGGCCACTCGATGTGCTTGGATCATTTGTTCACAGGGGGCAACTATTCCTTTAGAGAGCAACACACTGTCATTGAGTTCTTTCTAATAGTTGAAAGACATACCAATTTGTTTCTGTGCATCCAGTTATTATTGTTGTTTCATTTATTTTTTGTCAAGAATGATGGTGCAAAAGTTAAAGAACATATGTGAGGGTTATGTAATACCAAGATCCGCACTATTGTTATCACAAGACAGCTTTGTGATTGGAGAGCAAACAGCCAGTCCAATCTTTCCCTGACCTTTCCCCGATTTATTTATCATTGATCTCAATATTCCTTATGTTCTTTGTCACTGAAGATATTTGTAATACTTTCATATACATCACCAAATACCAGATTTGAATGGAATGACACTGTCAATCATTTCCCTGTATTTCTGTAGCCACAATTGTTTCTCTGGAGTTCTTCACTTCATTTAAGCGCACCCTGTTACAAAGCTGTCATTGATCATTTCTAAGTACCATACCTGTCAACTGGCCGTATTTTGCCGTATTCTGTACGATTTTTGCACATTTTTAGATGTGTACGGCAGACAAGGGAGTTTGCATGGGAAACGCAAAATTTGTTAAATATAATTTTGAGATATTTAGATTCCGTTTTCGTCATTAAATATTAGCAGTTATGTTAATTATAAAAAATATCGCTAATCATAAAAAGTGAAGTCGACCACCGAGAAAACAAGTCCATACGACCAAAGTCTCGAGAAGAAACAAAAGTTGTGAGAAGACAAGTTCCGGTCAAATGGAATCTTATTTTGAAATCAGTTACATTAAACATTTTACAGTGTTTTTTTTTTTCTCGCCGTAATATCATTGATATTTTTTTATACACATAAACCGTAAAACACAATTTCAAATATTTTTTTTTGCTGTGGACAAATTCAAATTGTCTACAGCAAAAAAAGCTACAGTGCTGTACAACAAAGAACATATTTGATTATTGCTAGAAATATGTTGTAACTTGTTAAAAGTATGACTGTTTAAATGGGAAATTTTGTTCATAAAATTGCACAATGAAATATTACACACGCATATATATTTTTTTCTCAGTAAGGAAGGAAACATTGAGCCGCTAGTAAGGTTATAGTGTCTCGCAGGGTGACAGGTATGCAGTACACTAACCACTAAGTGTTTTTTGTCATGTGAGAAGCCAAAATAGACATGCTTTCAGCTGTGGGTAGAATGTTCTTCACGCTCACATGCAGTCACACGTTTTTGCGAGTGACTGGGAATGCTGTTATTTCTATGGCAACCAGTTTTGCTGTGGATGTGATTCCACAAAAGTCGTTCCTTGGTCACCACCTCTGCTGTAATGTGTGACGCAGTGATGTGATTGCCAAAACCTTTCAGGAATTGGTCCTTCTTATTTCTTAACAAACGCATATGACGATTTTGGCCAGCCAGCCAGCATCTCACTCTCCCACAGCAATCGACTGTGTGATGGCACCGGAAGGGGGAGTGTCCACTGTCTAGGACTGGAGCCGAGACGGGTGGGCGTCGGGCACGTGGGACCGCCACGACGAGATCGGTGGGAAGCATCACGTCGGTGGCATCGCAATCATCTCCCTCTGTAATGAGTTCGACAATAGCTTAGTCATCAGAGAACTTCTGTAGGTGGCAGGTTGGAGTGTTGTAAATGAAGTCCGATATGTAGAGGGTCAACAGGAATGGAGCCAGGAGTGCAATCCAAAATGTAAGGTGGTTGTCCACTCCGGCATGCCGCAGCTTGTTCCCCAGTAGATTGGGCTTGATGGTGTTGAAGGCACTGGAGAAATCGAAGAAAATGATCCTCACCGTGCTCCCAGCATTCTCCACCAGCGACATTGCTGGCTTGCAGCTGCTCCTCCATTTTCATCCTGTAGGCCTTTGAACTTTTTGGCCACAATGCAAAACGATATGTTTGTTGTAAAAGCAACACAGATAATCACCCTGAACACACCATCCCCACTGTCAAACATGGTTTTCTTCAGCAGGGACAGGGAAGATGGTTAAAATTGACGGAAAAATGGATGTAGCCAAATACAGGAACATTCCTGCACAAGACCTGAGATTGGAACAGAGATTTATCTGCCAACAAGACAATGATCCAAAACATTAAGTCAAATCTACAATGCAATGGTTCAAAAATAAACGTATCCAGGCGTTAGAATGGCCAAGTCAAAGTCCAAACCTGAATCCAATTGAAAATCTGTGGAAAGAGCTGAAGACTGCTGTTCACAAACACTCTCCATCCAACCTCACTGAGCTCGAGCTGTTTTGCAAGGAAGAATGGGCAAGAATGTCAGTCTCGATGTGCAAAACTGATAGAAACATACCCCAAGCGACTTGCAGCTGTAATTGGAGCAATGTATTTACGCAAGGGGGCCGAATAATATTGCATGCCCCACTTTTCAGTTTTTTATTTGTTAATAACATTTAAATTATCCAATAAATGTTGTTCCGCTTTACGATTGTGTCCCACTTGTTCATTCTTGACAAAAAACTACATTTCATATCTTTGTTTGAAGCATGAAATCTGGCGAAAGGTTACAAGATTCAAGGGGGCCGAAGACTTGTTCAAGGCACTGTATGTGTGTATATATGTATGTATGCATGTATATAATGCAGACATTTTTTTAAATGTGCTTTGTGTTTCAAAAAAAGACATTCAGGTGCGCTTCGAACACCACACCACTCCCTCTGAATTAAATAAAGAAGGGAAAACTTAGACCCTCATAAACAGGTTCACTTTTGGTGGAACAAAAATATTTTGTGAATTAGATGTTTATCATCATGTATAAACACACCCGCAATCTTTGTCCCACATATTGGATACCGACACTTGTGCAGTGCTACTTTTTGTGAATACAATACAGTTTACATAATTAACATCATTTATGATTCTCAACTACAAGTGTGAGAAATAGATAGTTGCAGGACTGCCGCAAGGTCTGCTCTTGGAATGCATTTACGAATGGATAGACGGGCTCTGGCGTCTCGGCCTGAGGCACATTTTTACATAGTTGAATGAGAACCTCTGAGTCAATGCCTAAAGGGAGCTGCAGTCCTGTTTTCATGACCCGAATGTGCTGGTGATTGGTTGCTCCTTGCTCTTTGGGTTGGTTCATTTCTGTGCACAGAAGATAATCGAGCTGTCAAGTGAGTTGACTAATTGGCTTAAGTGTCCTCTGCAAGTGAAAACACTTTTCAAAGCAAATCTTTATCATGAGAATTGGGCAGTATTCAGCGTTTTTAGGAAACATTGTTGAGACTGCTCCGATGAGTGAACATCTATCTATCTATCTATCTATCTATCTATCTATCTATCTATCTATCTATCTATCTATCTATCTATCTATCTATCTATCTATCTATCTATCTATCTATCTATCTATCTATCTATCTATCTATCTATCTATCTATCTATCTATCTATCTATCTATCTATCTATCGATCCATCTATCTATCTATCTATCTATCTATCTAAAAAATAATATATATATATATATATATATATTAAAACATATTATTATATTATTATTATATTAAAAAATCCTCGTCTCACCCCTCATGGGTGGTGTCTGTCCCCCATTTTAGCTCGGGTCCTCTACCAGAGGCCAGGAAGCTTGAGGGGTCTGCGCAGTATCCGTGCTGTTCCCAGCACTGCGCTTTTCTGGACCGGGATATCCGATGTTGTTCCCGGGATCTGTTGCAACCACTCGTCGAGTTTGGAGGTCACTGCCCCGAGCGCTCCGACCACCACAGGCACGACTGTCACCTTTAACTTCCAAGCTCTCTCCAGCTCCTCTCTGAGCCCTTGGTATTTCTCGATTTTCTCATGTTCCTTCTTTCTGATGTTCCCATCACTCGGGACCGCTACATCCATGACAACGGCTTTCCTTTCCCCTTTATCTATGACCACGATATCTGGTTGGTTGGCCATTACCATCTTGTCAGTCTGTATCTGGAAGTCCCACAGGATCTTTGCTCGGTCATTCTCTACTACCTTGGGATGTGTTTCCCATTTTGACCTTGGGGTTTCCAGTCCATACTGCGCACAGATGTTTCGGTAGACTATGCCAGCCACCTGGTTATGGCGCTCCATGTAGGCTTTCCCTGCCAGCATCTTACACCATGCAGTTCTGTGTTGGATTGTCTCAGGTGCCTCTTTGCACAACCTACACCTTGGGTCTTGTCTGGTGTTGTATATCTCTGCCTCTATGGCTCTGGTGTTCAGGGCCTGCTCTTGGGCAGCCAGGATGCGTGCCTCTGTGCTGTCCTTTAGGCCAGCCCTCTCTAGCCACTGATAGGACTTATTGAGATCAGCCACTTCTGCTATGGTTCGGTGGTACATCCCGTGTAGGGGCTTTTCCTCCCACGATTGTCCCTCTTTCAGCATCTCTTCCTCTGTTCCCCATTGTCTGAGACATTCTCTGAGTACATCATCCGTTGGAGCCTTCTCTTTGATGTATTCATTGAGCTTGAATGTTTCTTCCTGGACAGTGGCTCTCACACTCACTAGTCCCCGGCCTCCTTCCTTACGGCTTGTGTACAGTCTCAGGGTGCTGAACTTGGGATGGAACCCAATATATTCGGGAATTGAAAATATGATATAGAGCGCCATTCCCGAATTTGTTCAGGTTTAATTTTTTTCATGCTTGGATGCCTATAAAGTGCTGGCCATGGCCTCTTGCAATGTTTTTTTTTTCTTTTCCACCATGTTGGTGCTTTGTTCTAGCTTCAGCTGTTGTTAAAGCACCATATAAAGCAATATGTATGTACTGCATTGTATTTTGGACGGCCACCCTCATTTCAAGCTCATAACATGCAAACTGCATGCAGACACAGGGAGGCCGGACCGGGACGCGAACCGGCGACCTCTGAACCGGTGTGCTAACCACTCGGCTACCGGGCCGCCCTATATATATATATATGCCCGAAGACAGCTGAGATAGGCTCCAGCAACCCGCGACCCTAATGAGGAATAAGCGGTACGGAAAATGAGATGAGATGATATGCGAGAGTGATATATATATATATATATATATATATATATATATATATATATATATATATATATATATATATATATATATATATATATATATATATATATATATATATATATATATTCCTCCCACTTTCCAAATAACTTGGATTCGCATATTTGTTTTGGCAAAATTTTTTACATCGGATGCCCTTTTCGGATGTCGGTTTGGACATGTCCAGAGGAGAGAGAGTGACTATATCGGGAGAAGGATGCTGAGCCTTGAACTGCCAGGCAGGAGACAAAGAGGAAGACCGAAGAGGAGGTTTATGGATGTTGTCAAAGAGGACATGGAGGTAGCTGGTGTGAGAGAAGAGGATGCACAACACCGGGATAGATGGAGGACACTGATTCGCTGTGGTGACCCCTGAGGGGAAAAGTCGTAAGGAAAAGAAGAAGATTCCAAATAACTTGGATAATTGTACACTCCAAATTGTCCCTCGGTGTGAGTGGCTGGTTGTTCCTTTGTGTGCCCTGCGATTGGCTGCGCGAAGACAGCTGGGCTCCAGTACCAGCTGTAGCCCAGGTAAGGATATAGCGGTTTGGAAAATGAAAAAATGAATGAATATTTCCATCAATCCATTTGTGGATCAATGTTGCATTGAACCATGCATTCGTTCATTCAACTTTAACCTGGAGGGGGCAGCACAGGTCTAGTGATTCATCACACTCTTGTCAGGATGCAGGCTGATTCGGTCGGCTCTGTATGTACTGTATTGCATTTTTGGTAATTTTTCAGCATCCAGCTTTTGGCTTGAGGAATCACCTCGACAAATTCTGAAAGTAAATTTTTTTGGAAGGCCTTTATTTTATTTATCTATCCATTCCAACTGTTCTCACAACTGTGATAAATGAACTGGAAATGGTCCGAGCTGGGATCAATGCGGCAGCACGAGACCACGACGATTCAAACCCAGAACCTTTTAACTCATTCACTGCCATTCACAAATATATTCGGGAATTGAAAATATGATATAGAGCGCCATTCCCGAATTTGTTCGGGTTTAATTTTTTCATGCTTGGATGCCTATAAAGCGCTGGCCATGGCCTCTTGGCCTCTTTTTTTTTTTTTTCCACCATGTTGGTGCTTTGTTCTAGCTTCAGCTGTTGTTAAAGCACCATATAAAGCAATATGTATGTACTGCATTGTATTTTGGACGGCCACCCTCATTTCAAGCTCATATAACTCCAGACCCATATAATTTAGGAATTATCTCCTTTTTTCTGATGAAAGAAGAGAGTAAGGGTTTTAAAGCTATATTGAATGTGTATGTAGTCTAAACTCAATATTCTGTGGATCGTGAAATTCAATGACCCTGGCACTGGGGTGGACACATTTTTGCACATCTGGCGGTGAATAAGTTCACTGCGCTCACACCTGTTTCGTTGTGCTTCCCAAAAGTCATCAGTTTGACAGCTTTATTTTGTTGAAGTATGCTTTACACAGATGCACATCGTAATTTTTTCTTTCTGCTCCTTTTCAGATAATTTGGTCTGACAACGAAACAATAACATGCATCCCTTTTCAATACTGAAGTGACACTCCAGAACTTCTGAATCCAGACAATGGATTGGACTTTTGATCAAACATCAACCTAGAGTCTCAATATGTTCAGGCTCTGTTTGTTTGTTCAGCTCAAGGTGTTTGAATGGCGTTGCAGTATTGTAGCGTGACTTAATGGTCCTTACAAAAAGATGAGTGTTTGTAAGCCCAGCGACATTGTCGCCAACGAGGGGAAGATTGACACAATCATGACACTCCCATTTCAAAGTGTAGGAGACCACAATGGAAACGCATTTCCAATTTCCTCTTCTTCCTCGCCCTCCTGTTTCGGGGAACCCTCTCCACAGTCATTGTGCAGTCAGAGCAGTGTCAACAGTAGATATGCTGACAGCCCACAAGACTATAACATGCTCGAAGTCACCCTGACAACAACTTTTTTGACGGAAACAGAAGAACTTGTAGAAGATGCCACTTCCAACTGGGAGAAAGAAGAAAAACACATTATTGATAGAAATAAAACGGCAAATAAGATGTCAGATTCAATCGACAACTCCATATCAGTTTACCTAGATGCGAGCGCTGGTGATCCCCAAGAAATCAGAAAAGACAACATTGCACTGTCCCTATCTCAGGCATCCGATACTGTTGACTACGGCAATAATTGTGATGGCGTAAATGGAGAGAGACATGGCTCACCAACTCCAGACTCTGAAGCAACAGAAATTCAAGATGATGATGTTGATGATGCTGGTGCTGAAGATGAAGCTTTGTATTTTTCAATTGGGTCAGACATTGGTTTTTGGAGAACCAGCTCAGCCTACAGAAGCTCACCTCATCCAAGCCTTGATAGCTGTATTTACTCCGGACCAGTGTCTCAACAACAGTTAAACGGGAATGAAACTGTGAGGCCTCATCAATCAGAAGTAGCGTTAGAAGAACAGATTCTGCGTCCGGCGGCTTCACTTGGCGAAACATCGGAGGACTTCAGTGCCACCACCAGCCCATTAGCTTTTACTCCCTCTGCAGTCCAAGAGTCAGCGGACATTGCACTTGTACTATCTTGCACAGAGCAGTGTGTTATGGTCCCCAAACTTACCAAGTTTTCAAGCAGACTTAAACTCAAAACAGACATTGCAGTTGTCCCGAGGGCTGGAGCTTCCAAAATGTCACGTTGTGGCGAAAATGGGCCATCCAAAGTGGATTTGAAAAATATCAAGGCTAAAATTGGATCACGACCCACCCCGTCGCCACCTAAAATTACTGGCCAAGTACTGTGTGTTTTTTTTTATCCATCTACTGTCTAATTAAACATTTGTTGTTCTAAAGTCGCCCTCTTCTTTCTATTGTTATAGATTAAATCTGCAACAGAAATTGAAAGGAAGGCTCCTCCGACGAAGGAGGAAGTGATGCCTTTTTATGGAGGTAAAAGGCAAACACCACCTGCTGGTAGTGCCAAAGTGGCTTTAGTTCTGAAACCCATTCGAGGAGGACAGAGCACAAACATCAAAACCAGCCATAATGCAGCAACCGGTGATTTAAAAACATCAAAAAGGCCACATGTGGGCTGCAGTGTAGCACCATCACATTGCACCAGTGTCATGCACACAGAGATGACTGAGGCGAAACACCAGGTTACACCCAGAAAGGTAGTCGAGGAGGCCTCAGATAAAGAAGTCTTAAACGTAGAGACTCAGCATCAGAGTGCAAAACCCTGTGAAGCATGTGTGGATGACCATAGTGAAGGTGCTGGTGAGTCACTCCTGACTGTGGCCAATTTGGACAAACCAAGGAATCACATCTCGGTAAGCCCCTTTTTTTAAAGTGCTTTCAAATTAAGTCATCCACTTCATACTTGTGCTAAACTTGATGTGTTTTTTTTCTTCATAAAATGAGGTCCAGGAAAAAAGATCTTTGCAAATGTTATGGACTATGTATAGTCACTGTTAATTAAATTTGTGTTGCCATTAGCTGGAACCTATTATTAGTGATGTTAACATGCAGAAATTGCATGTTGGGTGGGGTGATATTTATTGTGCTTTTTATTGTGACATTCCCACAATACTACTTTCCGTCAGTCACTGTTCTGAAATTATTCTCGTATTGTTAACTCTGCTCTATGAAGTAGAGTTGTAGGTTCGAAAAAAAAGTAGATGCATTCATTCATCTACCGAGTCACTTATTTCTCACTCGGGTCGCAAGGACTGCTGGAGCCAACAGTAGGCGGGGGACACCCCCAGAATTTGTTGCCAGCCGATTGATGGATGGTAATCCTTCTTCGGGGCTTTAAAGGGGTCTTGTAGGAGAATGGATGTTTAAGACGCTTGAATTTAACATACAGCTATTTACCAAGTCATTTTGTTCTTGACAAAAAGCATAGTGTTCAAGAAAGTGTTCAACAGGCAGGGATGAAAGGGGACACGAGGTTACAGTATGAGAACAGTTTTGAGTAGTTGAATAAATACTGCATTTTGAAATAAAGAGCTGTTTTAAAAATTATTGTTTCAAACTCAATCAAAATTCCTGTGAGGTTGATTTTTTTTCCATTCCGATGGACCCTTAAAGGACAACTGACGTCTCTGGAGAACTTGTGTCCATAATTTGTAAAATGGCTTCAAATGACTTCTACTGAGCGTATTTTAAAAAGATTCCAGCGCATGTAGCTATATTTTACGTTTTAAGACTCACACTGAATATTCAGGAAGTCTTGTTTTTGATTTGGTGACGAGTCCGTACGTGACGTCACTAAAGGAACGCCCCCTGACCGAAAAAAAGACACATTGTAGCAGTCCTTCCATCATGTTAATGTATTTTGCTTTATTGTTTGGTCTGAAAACCTTGTGTTGCACCCAAAAGCCGAAGGAAGAGGGTGTCCAAACTCAATATAAGGAATTTATCAGCCTGTTCGAAATGGAGGTGGCCGTAGGAGGTCGCCATTTTGTGCCTCTTTTCTGGTGATCGTTTCTCCCCAATGTTGCCTCAAAATGGCATGGAATAAATTCTTTAATCGATTGCAAACATGTATGCTTTCGACATCAGAACCCGTATAGTTCATTCAATCAAATATTATAAGCACAAAGTACTATCATATGCACAAAGTACTATCATATGGAACAACTTGACATAGTTAAGTCAAGAGCACTTTTTGTAAAATATTGTTGACTTTTTTTTGATTAATTTGAACATGATGGTTTATCATGTGCTCTGTCAAACTACTCCATGCAACATCTGTTTTACTACTGACTTTCATGATCATGAGAATTTAGTAAATCACCATTTACTTTTACTCTCACTATGCCTGCTCCCATTGGTTTCCATCATAAGGAACCATGGTGTTGCGTTAATTGTAAAATAGTCCTATCACATGGTATTTCCTTTCACTGCCATGAAGATGACTGTCAGATCCATGTCCCACTGAGCAAAAAAGACACATTCTCGCTCAAGCCACTTTTATCCTGATCTGGAGGAAACCAAAACCTGGGTGGCACAAAACGTCTTGAACTTCAATGAAAAGAAGACAGAAGTGAGACTATTTGGTCCCAGTGGCCTATGTCCATCTCATTCTGTAGACTTGGGCCCCCTGGCTTCTTATCTGAAGTCAACAGCATGAAACTTGGGTCTTAAACTGGACCGTGACTTTAAACTCGACCGACAAACTGGTCCTATTGTTAAATCCAGCTTCTTTCATCTCAGGCAGCTGGCTAAAATAAAACCTCTCCTTACCCATGATCACCTTAAGGCAGTAATTCATGCTTTTTCCACATCTCCGCTCGATTACTGTAATGCACTTTACTTTGGAGTCAGCCAATCCTCCTTGAAGTGTCTCCCGCTGGTCCAGAATGCTGCTGCTCCCATCTTGACCGGTACTCTCCTAAGAGGGAGCACATAACTCCTCCTCTGGCATCCTTTCACTGGCTCCCTACACATTTTAGAGTTCTTTTCAAGATCTTATTATTTGTATTCAAATCTTTAAATGGCCTCACTCCTCTATACCTCTCCAAGCTCATCCACCCGTACACACCTTCCTGGTGCCTCAGATCTGTTGACCGGACATTATTAGATGTGCCAAAAACTATCAGACCTTTTCCGTTGGTGGTCCCACTCTCTGGAATGACCTGCCACTGAACATTTAGCAAGCCCCCTCGCTGCCCATCTTTAAAACCTCACTTGTACTCTTTGGCATTCGGCTCAGCATGATTCCGACTTGATGTTGGTTTCACTCCTTGGTGCTTTCTACTATCTTTGTGACTGCTTTATTTTCTGTATATGATAGCTGTCCATGTTAAGTGCTTTGTTACAGGTTTAGCTGTGTTAAAGCTGTCATGATCTGGTTGGCGACCAACGGGTGGCGCTGTCAACCCTGCCTGTACCTGCAGAGGTGCTGGTCGTCCCGATCAGTGGCAGACTGCCACGTTCTGATTGGCAACCAACGGGTAGCGCTGTCGGCCCTGCCTGCAGCCGCGCAGGTGTTGGTCGTTCCAGTCAGTGGCAGTCAAAAGGACTCCCGGCACGACCATTCGGTGTTGCGTCATTGCATTCTGCAGTGCATTCATTGCACTGTATACTGTGCATGTGTTTTCTGCACCCTGTTCAAGTTTGTTTCATCTTGGCAGACTTGTACTCTTGGTTTTCTTTGATACTTTGTATTTTTCTGTTCTGATAATTTTTTGATGTTTTAGATTTTGTTCCTTTTGACTTTAATACAATTTCTCAAATACAACCTGCTGCTCCCTCCTGCCTGCTTATTTTGGATCCTCAACCGCCATCACCACCTTGCAAACCGTGACAAAAGCGCTATGTGAAAAAAAAAGTTTCAATTTGCACGACGCTGAGCCATCGACAGGTTAAAACAATACTATTTAGCTGTCAAGCAACCCCAGAAAGGAAATTTATTTTTGTGTATATATATGTTGTTGTTCTTCTTCTTTTTCATTTCCTCTTCCTTTCATAACTTTTCTGCTGTGAATTGGGAATTTCTTCATTGTGAGACTAATAAAGGTTATCTTATGATTAGTGTGAACAATTTTAGTGTCTCTGACATGCTTATACGCATGCGCGCACACACAATACACACACACACACACACACACACACACACACACACACACACACACACACACACAGGCCTTTCATCCACAAATTTACTCCATGTGTGGTTGGTGTTGGTAGTTAAGGGTGGGGGGTGCATGTGTTGCTTCAGTTATGATTAAAAGAAAAATAGTGAGGTAAGCGCCAGAATGTTTAATTTGTTTATATTTATTTTATTTCCTTATTGCGTTTGTTTCCCGCTTCCATTTTTCTCCTTTTACTCACTTTCCTCACTTTGCTTACTTTACACACTTCGCCTACTCCTCCCCTCTGCTCCTTGACTGCCTCCCTTCTCTCTTTTCCCATTCCTCATTTCAGACTGGGCAGGGAATGGCGAACACTATGGTCTCATTGCACAGCTCCGAGCTCAGGCCCCTTGGCTGGAACTCTGTCACTAAGCATAAACTCTTCTTGCAGAAAGTCTCCAAATTGGGACCCACTGTAAGGCAACGGGCGAAAAGTATTAAAGTGGATAAGGTACTAGTTCCACCAACAGGGACTGGACCTCCAGGACCAGAGGGCCCCAGGCACCGGAAAAACCACACTCATGGACCTTTGTTCAAAGAAGCCGGTCCGAGTGCCTGCGATGGATCTCCAGTGAAAGTGAGACACATTCCAAGTCAGAGCCAAGGTGAGTCATCATTCAGCTATTTCTGCACACATCCCTTTCTGTGTGAGACCTGAAATCACAATCACAACAGTATGCTAGTTGTAAAATTCTTGCATGCACATTTGCTTGGATGTGTGTTGGTTTGTTTGTGTGTGTGTGTGTAAGTGTGTGTGTGTGTGTAATGAAATACAAATGCATTAATTTTTATGTGTTTGGGAAAGAGTGGTTTGAAACAATGGAGCTGACAGTTAAAATACCTTCCACATAGCAATCAACCACAGAGCCGTACACATTGTTTTCCTGCCTGCAGCTTGCAGCATGTGTGATGGCTACACTTTTAAGACACGTGACACACACTGCGGACTGATGCTGACAGACATCCCTGACAATATAGAAAGAAACCCCCGATGAGTTTGTTTAGATATGTGGCCGGTCATTTAATCTCCACTTGCTTTATTATTTGTGTTTCAGTGTTACATAAATGTCAAACAACATTTACACTAGATTACAAACCCAATACCAATGCCATTGGGACCCTGTGCTAAACAGAAATAAAATCATGTTGAGTTTGTTGTTGATGATATTCCTAATTCACAACAGCAACGCCATGAAAGGACATATTGGAGCTGCTGTAAATGTAGCCACTCTCGCGTTGCCATCTTGAAGTCAAAACAACAACAAAACTAAATAAATAATATGACACAACACAAATGACCAAGACAGTCATTCAATCTTAAGCAAGCGTGTCCTTTTCACCGGTGGATCAGGGACATCATGCTGAAAATGTGCACACACCTGTTAGAAATTAATTGTTGAAAGCAAAGTTGTAGCGTTCATAGACAAAAAGAGATTGTCTCATCTCCTGTCCTGGCGTTCAAAATGTCCCAGCTTTTTTACGTGTTGCCACCATAAAGTTCAAAGTGAATGTTTATGTGCTAAAACACATTTAAGTCACTTTTAACATTATACACGTACCTAGCCTGATTAGTCTACTCAATTAAATATCGGTTGAACATGATTTGCAAATCATTAAATCGTTGAATTCTGCTTGTATTGGTGTTTTACACAATGTCTTCATTGAAAATGTGTTGTCCTGTCTGCAGTGTGTCATCATTGAACAGCAAGGAAAAACTAATTAGTTTCTCCATGACTTTTTTTGCCCCACTAACTCATCTTTGTTGTCTTTCTCTCCTGAGTAAATGTTTAACTCTGTCTTGGCAAACATCGTGGAAGTGATATGATCTGATGAGATACTGCAACTTGAACACAGTGTCCCCTGCTTGGTGTCCTGTAGCCTATAATTCCACCCATGTGTGTCACTTGGCCCTTGTTTACTTTAGCATTTTACTGTAGGCTGTTATTGACATTGAGAAAAATGCTCTTGTGGTATATTGGTATGATGAAATTTTTGTCATAAAGCTCACATTCTTGGGGACAATGGCTTGTTTGTCCTGGCCTGTCTGAACCACAGGAAGAAGCCATTGCCTCTTGACCACAGACTAAGAGGTCCATCAATAGATTCTTTTGTGTGTGTGCAAACACTTCTGTGTGCCAGTGTGGAGTTTGCATGTTCTCCCCGGGCCCGCGTGGGTTTTCTCCGGGTCCTCCGGTTTCCTCCCACACTCCAAAAACATGCATGGCAGGCAGATTGACCACTCCAAATTGTCCCTAGGTGTGAGTGTGGGAGTGACTGTTGTATGTCTTTATGTGCCCTGTGATTGGCTGGCAACCAATTCAGGGTGTCCCCCGCCTCGTGCCCGAAGACAGCTGAGGTAGGCTCCAGCAACCCTCGCGACCCTAATGAGGAATAAGGATGAGATGAGACAATAAATGATAAAAATAATAGACCAGGGGTGTCAACGTTACTTTTTCGGCGGGCCACATTATAGTAATGGTTTCTTCTCGAGGGCTGTTATGAATTTGGGGAAGCCATTAGAATGTTTAATCCCCTCCACATATCACATATAGAGCGCAAAACAAATTAATGAATAACTAGTTTTCAAATCTGAAGTCAATAATAATGACTGCTATTGTGGTTTACATGCAAAAATATGAAATTTTGATTAGGATTTTAGCAAACATCATGGAATTTCACAAGTTTCATTTGCTTTTGCGGGCCGAAAAAATGATGTGGCGGGCCGGATTTGGCCCCCGGTCCTTGACTTTGACACCTGTGTAATAGAGCAACAAACAACGGTGAGCGAGTGATGCAGGTCACCACTTTCATGCAGTTGGCTCTATGTGAGTGTGTATGTGTGTCTGTGTCATTGCACATATGTTTTTGTGCGACTGCGTACACATTGACATCGCCACCCTGTCTTCCTCTGAGGTCAAGGGGCACATCTGGTCAGGATATGGAGAACATTGACACACGTGAACCACTCTTCACCATTTACAGGACAATCAGTCCCCATTATTTGGCAACATGAAGGGCTATACGGTTTTTCACAAGGGAATGTTTCAATCACGTTTTGAACTTCCCACTAAGTAATACGTCTGTGTAAGCTCTCAGTCGTACAGGAGTGGTCCATCGATGAGAAGGTTTCTTCAGCCGTCATCTGTACAAAAGTGAAGGTTTCGGACGTTTCGCCTCCTATCCAAGAGGCTTCGTCAGCGAACTAAAGTCTGACTGGTCGTATCGGCCCCATTTATATATCCCTAATGTCCAGACCTGGTGGCGCCGGACACAGCTATGATAGGTCCCTACTCTCAGGTTGGGGGAGGCGCGGGACCCCCCCCTTGTGGCCCCACTGATTGTTCCTACATTCCTGACTAACGATTGGCCTATTACACCCACTCCCCCCGGTATCACCTCATCAGCATAACGACCCTCATCAGCATTGCGAAAGTTGCCTAACCTGTTTTGCCTGAGCAGGCTATTGTATGAACGATCCAAATTGAACCTCACACCACCAGACCGGTTTAATGAAGGATTTTGTTGTTTTATAAGAATCGCCTCTTTTACCCCCCTTTCAAACCATCTATGTTCTTTCGCTAAGATTTTAACCTCATTGTCGTCAAATGAGTGGTTAGTAGCTTTTAGGTGCAAATGTACTGCCGATTGAGGCCCACTAGTATTATCCCTGCGATGTTGATAAAGTCTTTTTTTGAGAATTTGTTGAGTCTCCCCAATGTACTGCTCTTTACAATTTTCATTCTTACAATGTATGGAATAAACTACATTACTTTGTTTTTCATTTGGTAGCCTATCTTTTGGATGCACTAATTTTTGCCTTAACGTGTTTATCGGTTTGAAATAGGTAGGAATTTTATGTTGCCAAAGGACTCTTTGTAATTTTTCAGAAACTCCTGCAATGTACGGTACTGCTACTCCTCTCCTTTTAGAATCTTGAGAATTATTGGTTTCGTTCGCTATTCTTTCTTTCTGACATTTGTTGAATGACCACTGAGGGTACCCACAGTTAGTGAGTGCTCTCCTGATATGTTTTGACTCCTTTTCTCTACCTTCAGTGCTAGTTGGTATTAGTTTAGCCCTATGCTGGAGGGTTCTGATAACTCCTAGTTTATGTTGTAAAGGGTGGTTAGAGTCAAAAAGTAAGTATTGGTCAGTGTGCGTAGCCTTCCTAAAGACTTCTGTTTTTAGCGCTCTGTCCTCTTTTATAATTACTTTACAATCCAAGAAGGCCAGTTGGTTCTCTTGAATGTCCTCACGAGTAAATTTAATGTTGAAGTCTACAGAGTTGAGATGATCTGTGAAGGATTGAATTTCTTGTTTCTTAATTATGACAAAAGTATCGTCCACATATCTAAACCAGTGTCTAGGTTTTGTCCCTGGGAAGGATGTGAGGGCCTGTTTCTCCATCTCTTCCATGTAAAGATTAGCCACTATGGGTGAAACTGGTGAGCCCATAGCACAACCATGGATTTGTTTATAAAATTTTTCCCGAAATTGAAAATACGTAGTATTAAGGCAGATTTCTAATAATTGGCAGATGTGATCCGGTTTCAGTTTGGTTCTTTCATGCAGAGAAACATCCGCCAGCAGCCTCGTCCTCACCACTGAGACTGCTGCTGGGGTTGGGACAGATTGGGACAAAACCTAGACACTGGTTTAGATATGTGGACGATACTTTTGTCATCATTAAGAAACAAGAAATTCAATCCTTCACAGATCATCTCAACTCTGTAGACTTCAACATTAAATTTACTCGTGAGGACATTCAAGAGAACCAACTGGCCTTCTTGGATTGTAAAGTAATTATAAAAGAGGACAGAGCGCTAAAAACAGAAGTCTTTAGGAAGGCTACGCACACTGACCAATACTTACTTTTTGACTCTAACCACCCTTTACAACATAAACTAGGAGTTATCAGAACCCTCCAGCATAGGGCTAAACTAATACCAACTAGCACTGAAGGTAGAGAAAAGGAGTCAAAACATATCAGGAGAGCACTCACTAACTGTGGGTACCCTCAGTGGTCATTCAACAAATGTCAGAAAGAAAGAATAGCGAACGAAACCAATAATTCTCAAGATTCTAAAAGGAGAGGAGTAGCAGTACCGTACATTGCAGGAGTTTCTGAAAAATTACAAAGAGTCCTTTGGCAACATAAAATTCCTACCTATTTCAAACCGATAAACACGTTAAGGCAAAAATTAGTGCATCCAAAAGATAGGCTACCAAATGAAAAACAAAGTAATGTAGTTTATTCCATACATTGTAAGAATGAAAATTGTAAAGAGCAGTACATTGGGGAGACTCAACAAATTCTCAAAAAAAGACTTTATCAACATCGCAGGGATAATACTAGTGGGCCTCAATCGGCAGTACATTTGCACCTAAAAGCTACTAACCACTCATTTGACGACAATGAGGTTAAAATCTTAGCGAAAGTACATAGATGGTTTGAAAGGGGGGTAAAAGAGGCGATTCTTATAAAACAACAAAATCCTTCATTAAACCGGTCTGGTGGTGTGAGGTTCAATTTGGATCGTTCATACAATAGCCTGCTCAGGCAAAACAGGTTAGGCAACTTTCGCAATGCTGATGAGGGTCGTTATGCTGATGAGGTGATACCGGGGGGAGTGGGTGTAATAGGCCAATCGTTAGTCAGGAATGTAGGAACAATCAGTGGGGCCACAGGGGGGGGTCCCGCGCCTCCCCCAACCTGAGAGTAGGGACCTATCATAGCTGTGTCCGGCGCCACCAGGTCTGGACATTAGGGATATATAAATGGGGCCGATACGACCAGTCAGACTTTAGTTCGCTGACGAAGCCTCTTGGATAGGAGGCGAAACGTCCGAAACCTTCACTTTTGTACAGATGACGGCTGAAGAAACCTTCTCATCGATTCCCACTAAGTAGTGAAGAACTAAGTAAAGTAAATGAAATGCACTACTTCACCACATGAACACCAGGGATTAATATTTTGGATGTATTCAAATCAGGCAATTCTGGGATTCATGCTTTCATCCGGTGTAATATATCGGCGTCATCTTTTATATGTGCCAAAGAAACAAATGGAACCTGAAAAGACTATTATAATGCTACAGCACAAATGTGGCATAAGCCCATACCTTTTGTAATTCATAGGACAAATTGTATCAATCTTCGGAGCATTTCCTTCATTTATTTTGTCCTTTGAGAGATACTGGTATTTGATTGTAGAGGAATGTCAGCCACGAGGGCTGGAATGTCAAAATTGTCATGCAGAGGATGGAGGGAACTTGATCATGAATTGAGGCTTTTGGACATTCATATTTGTGGGATAGTTTGATCTGGGAATCTAACAGTCTCTTCATTCACAACTTGTGAAATGAAAGCACATTCCTTGTCTAAATTCACTCCAAAAAACAGATCTTAAAATACTGCCTTTAATTGTTTTACATTTTCCAACATACCTAACTAGTGAATTGAAGCCACCAAGACATATTCCTTCCACCACAAGTGATGCATTTGTTAAGAAAGAAAAATGTTCAACATCTGTGTTAGAGACTGATCACAATCAAGACAATGTTGTGGCAATATCGGACGTTGATGGAATGTTGTAATTTGGAGGAGAGCATGTTCGCAAAGGCAGGAGATTTATACTTATGGCACCGCACTTAAAACTGGATTTTGAGCTTTAGAAGTGCGGTGAGGCTTTTGACTGGTGTGGCACCACTCTTCTGGATATAAATACCTAATATTTTCAAAACATATAATTATTTTTCAAATAATTCCACGTGGTTCAACAAAGTGATACAGTAAAGTCTCGTTATATCGATATTCAAGGGAGTCCGCAAAAATATCGATATAACCGGGACTATCGATATATCCGATATCGATATAACGAGACTTTACTGTACTAAGCCAACCAAAAGAGTTCATTCATTTATTTTATTTTTGCCTTATCATATTTTTTTTAATTTGAAATTTGGTCTTGCCTATATATTGTCTACGCAATAAACATAGTTGGTAACATAAATACATGTTTGATGTTTCGAACCAATCAAGTTGTGTCAAAATTGTAAAATCATTCAAAGAGTTATCCTTTTTTTCAAACTAAACACATTTGCCTCAGTACGAGTTAATGGAAGCTGTCGCTGGAGAATCCCCATACAAGATGGCGGCTAAGTTTACACGTCCGCATCCAGCCAAGGTTGCTCTAAAGTTGTACAGTAAAACTTCTCTAAAACGCAACCTACATTGGCAAAAATACGCCCTTGTGTGAAAAAAATCATACATTAATGCCATTCCCACTCTTCTCCCCCAACAATGAAAATTCCCCCTGTTGCGTTATATAAAATCTTTTTGGTCTACTGCTTCGCTCCGAAATGGCGACATCAACAGTTTTCACATGTGCAATAGTAGAGGAAGTATTTGTTGTTGTTAGTTTGAAACGCAGCACGGGTGTTTCATTGCTAAAATAGAGAGAAGAAAAGAAGAACTTCAAAGCTTGAGGACAGGATAAAAGTAATAAAACATGAAAATGGAAGAAGCAAATACATTATGCAAGAAATTGATGTCAGGGAAAGTGAATGCTGATCATACATTTCCCAATTTCTTTCCCTTTATTACTTTCCACACTGGCTATATGGAGTATAAAATAAGTGTAGACGGAATGTTAGACAGCATTCTCTATCACCTTGCTGTCCAGCCGAGCATACAAGTCATCGTAGGCCTCTTGTTTGGCCTTTGCCACCTTTACTTTAACCGTGCGCTGCATCTCCTTGTACTGCTGTCTACTCTCGTCCGTCCTCTCAGTGTCCCACTTCTTCTTTGCTAACCACTTTCTCTGTATACACTCCTGCACCTTCCCATTCCAACTCCAAGTCTCCTTATCTACCTTTCTTCCACTCGATACACCAAGTACTTTCCGACCTGTCTCTCTGATTATGTTCGCTGTAGTTTGCCAGTCATTTGGAAGGACATCTTGCCCACCCAGTGCTTGTCTTGCCTCCTTCCTAAATGTCATGCAACACTCTTCCTTTTTCAACTTCCACCATTTTGTCCTCACTTTAGCCTTTGGGTTCTTCATCTTCCTCACTGCCAGTGTCATCCTACACACCATCAACCTCTGCTGTCTGGCTACACTCTCACCAACCACTACTTTGCAGTCACTGATTTCCTTTAGATGGCGCCGTTGATACAAAATGTAGTCTACCTGTGTACATCTGCCTCCACTCTTATAGGTCACCCTATGTTCCTGTCTCTTCTGAAAGAAAGTATTCATAATAGCCATTTGCATTCTCTTAGCAAAGTCAACCACCATCTGTCCTTCAGCGTTCCTCATCTGGAGTCCAAACCTGCCCATCACCTCCTCATCATCTTTGTTTCCTACGCCAACATGTCCAGTGAAGTCTCCACCAATTACAACCCTCTCAGTTCTCGGGATTTTCTGTATGACTTCATCAAAGTCCAACCAAAATTTCTCCTTCTCCACCAGCTTACATCCTACTTGTGGGGCATACCCACAAACAACATTGAACATCACGCCTTCAATTTCTAGCTTCAGACTCATCATTCTATCTGATACTCTTTTTACTTTCCTAACAAACTCTTCTTTTAAGATAACCCCAACTCCATTTCTCTTTCTGTCTTCACCATGATCGAACAACTTAAACCCTGACCCTAAGCTTCGAGGCTTTCTCCCTTTCCACCAGGTCTCCTGGACACACAGTATGTCTACCTTCCTTCTCTGCATCATGTCAACCAGCTCTCGACCTTTACCTGTCATTGTTCCTACATTCAAAGTTCCTACTCTTAATTCTATACTTGTGGCATTCCATTTCTCTCTTTTCCTCCGGGCACACCTCCCTCCTCTCCTTCTTCGACCAACATTAGTCCATTTTCCACTGGCACCCTGAAGGTCAACAGTACCAATGGCGGCCGTTGTTAACCCGGGCCTCGACCGATCCGTTATGAGATTCAGAGGTTTGATTCGCATATTTGTTTTGGCATTTTTTTTTTTACATCGGATGCCCTTCCTGACACAACCCTCTGTATTTATCCGGGCTTGGGACAGGCACAATAATACACTGGCTTGTGCCCCCTTGTGGCTACATTATATATCTATAATATATATATATATATTAGATGTTGAGTACATGTGTAATACAACACATTTATTTATTATCAGAAAAAGACAGCAAAAACATGCCTTGGAGTCAGCATTGAATGTGTGTGTGGTCACTGGAGGCACACATGTATTATTTTATTGATCATTCATCTGTTTTAATTCTTAAATCATTTATAATTTGTGGAAAGCCCTGACCATAAGACTAAAATTGAATAACATTTTTAGTATGTGTATATTTTTTAAAATTCACATGAAGATAACGGCTAGCCTAACTATTGTACAAACAATTTGTTCAAATAACTCGTGCCAAACAGTTGATGCTGAAAAGCCATGCATTTTGGAAGTTGCTGTTGTGTGATGGTTCATTTTAAAATGTGCTTTCTTTCTAATCATCTGAATCAGAAATCCTTTAATTGTCCCACAATGGGGAAATTTGCCAAAAAATGGGGACATTTGTGTGTCTCTTTGGCATCTTCGCACGGCGCCACAATAAACAGTTTTTGCTGTGTAAAATATTTGTTGTAACTATTAGAGTACAGTATCTGTGTCCTTCATGAGAGTGCTCCTTCAGTTAAGAAGTTGCTTTGCAACATTAACAAGCATGTCCAACTTTCTGCGTCTTTTTCAGCTTCTTCAAAATCGTCAATTGCTGGTCCGAAGTCTGATGAGAAAGCCAGCAGAAGCAATCCTCCCATAAGCAGTCAGAGGGGCGAAAAAACATTGGATTCCAGTACTTCCTGTGACACTGTTACCTGTTTGAACAGCACTTGTGTTACTTCTGTTCCAAAGTCTCCTGCAATCAGAAGCAAAGCTCTGACCCAGCAATCTCGAACAACAGCTACAGGTAGGCTCACTTGTATTGTTTGTCTGGATTCTGAATAGGCTGGGCTTATTGCCCTTCATTTTCCATGAAAGGTTTTAAAATCGATAACAATCCGAAACTGTTAACCGATGATGTTCATTTCATTCGTATGTCATTTTCTCCATCCTTTCAATTAATTGTTTTGACGGAAAATGCGCCTCGCGCCTTTCACTTCCTGCCACACTGCCAGCCGACATGCCTTCCTGGTTCCCGTTTAGATTTTCCCGCCGTCTCCGATGGCTTCCGATCAATGTTCCCTCTAAGCTGCGCGCGTGCGCAATCGTGCACTGCTTGCACATACTCAGCGCACAAGAACATCACAAAATAAAATAAAACAGAAACGCATTACTTAATATCTATCGATGAAAAGGTTTCTTCAGCCGTCATCTGTGCTTCTTCTACAGATGACCATTCCTATACGACTGAGAGCTTACACAGACGTACTTAATATCTAACTGATACAATCTAGTTAATTAGACCAATTATATATATATATTTGCACCATTTTGGAATGTAACTAAATGAGTGACGGGTGTCCAGCCAAATAATGCCGTACAGATCACGTACGCGACGCCGGCAATCAGAGCAGAATGGCGCGGTGCGAATGTGCCTTGCCCATACATACACATCTGATGTTGCTCACGGTGGTCCTCAGTGTGCTCAGCGAGCTTGTGTGTCTGCTCAGACGCATGAAAAATTAGAGGGAACATTAGTTCCGATGATGATCACGTGATCACTTCGGTTCACAACAATAGGTCGACGCCATGCTGCGGCAGTGAATGGATGATTTGGTTTCCGGTTCTACCAACGGTTACAATATTTTCGAGAAAAATCTATTCATCAAAGTTATCAACATTAATAAATGACAGACAAATGTGTCCCAAAATTAGTTGAACCATTTTGTAATTTATACTTCTGCCATGCAATTCAGTTGTTCAGGTGTACTGGATATTGCAAATCTGGGCAAGCAGTACTAGTGTTAGTGAAACCAGATTCTGGGTAAGCAGTACTTGTGTGAGTGAAAACACATTTTATAAACCCTGTGCAAATGACCCAGAAGAACTTTAGCTCTGTTTTTAGTGTTCTATTCATTTGAAAATGAATTGAAGGTTTATATTTTCTCAATTAAAGTTTTTCTTATCATACGTAATTTGATAATGAATTACTGTTTTTCCCTTACCCGTAATACGGGTAGAAAAGTGCTATTTTGACAGTACAGTATATGACATAAAAGATTAGCTAATTGCCCCTAAAAATCAAGATGTACCCGTCCGTCCCTTGACAGCAATGATTTGAACACCAGGCATTAAATCCGCCATGAATCCCCAGCTAAATTGAGAAAAAGTCTTTAAAAATGTCTAAAGTACCCCTCAAAAGTCCTTAAAAGGTCCTTAAGTCACTTATTCTGTGAATTTAAAGTGACCTTGAGAGTTTTGAAAGGCACTTATAAATGAAATGTATTATTATTATTATTATTATTATTAAATAAAAAGCAAGTGGAAGAGGTGTAAACTGTCCACTGTCGTAACTGGTGTCCCTCAAGGGGTTAAATACAATATCCAGAATTGTTATTCAATATTTTAGTTTATGGCATATTATTATATTTTTATATCACAGGATTTATTATATTATATTATATTAAATTATATTATATTATATTATATTATATTATATTATATTATATTATATTATATTATGATTTTTTTGTTTCTCCAGATTGCCACAATTTTATAATAATTATCTTATCTTTAGGTTTATATTGTGATAATATGATTTGTGAGATTTGGATGTTGGTATGTGCCTAGTGTAGGGGTCAGAATACATTTGTTCAAACACATGCTGTACTTAATAATTGTTTGGTCGGATTAAAGTTATGCCCACAAGTAATCCACAATTCCTTTGTTGAACCAACACATGCACTTATACTTCTCTCAAATAGGTAAGCGTACTATGTCACTTTGTCTTTCATGAAGGCAAAGTCCAAAATATGTATTCCTCTCTTAATTTGTAGTAAAGTTGAATACTGGAAGAGGTCAGGAAGCTAGAAAGATTGTTTTCATTCTCTGAGATTCAGTCAGATCTATGCAATACAATACATCCTGATTCATATAGATCTCCTATCTCAGTGGGAATTTCTTTTCCAATCAATCTTCCCTCCAGCCCCAGCATTTGGACAAAACCTCTGATGGGATTTCATGTCTACTGTGTCCTCACCTTAGGTCTGAAGTTCCCGACAGTTACCACCTACAACGCCATCAAGACTGCAACAGGAAATCAAAGAACCAAGATATCTTCTACTGTCGGTCATTATCCATCGCAAAGAACTGGCTCGGCAAGGCTCAGTGGACAGAACGGAACAGGTAAGAACAACATATTCTGCAATTGTTGAAAGGCAAATCATTGTGTGTATGCTTTATATAACTAGCTGTACAATTATGTGTTGATGTGTCTTTGAGCCATAGGCTGAACGACGTGTGCCAATGTGTTCAATTAATGGTGAGCTTTCCCAGGCCTCAGCAGTGTCCAACGCAAATACCATGGTACCTTGGTTTTACAGAAATGACACTATGGTACTGATTTGGTGTGTTGTTTAAAATAAACATTTGACACATTTGCCTCTCTGAAATTAGGCTGTTTTGAGGGGGCGGTCACACTGCTCATTTAGCGCAGAAGCCCGTGCCAAGTAAGGCAAGGAGGGAAGACATATCTTTGGTGATTTTTTTACTTGGAAGGAGAATAGACAAGACAGAGTACAGGGTACAGCGTTCTCACCTAGTCTAAACAATCCTTCGACCCCCTTCCCTTTTATTACAGTGAGTGGGCTTGATAGATAGTTTCTCGTAGGAAGGAAATTATTTTACTCTAATCAAAGTTATCGTGGCACTTGGATCATCCCCACAGACCGTTGGCCAACAGTTGGGTCACTCTGCCATCCAGTCGGTTAGCTGAGGGAAAAACACAAGTGGGAACGTGAAAGACGAAGAAGAAAGGTGAATGTGTGATTACATGTATGATTACATTCATCATTGCAAGTATAATCAATGTATCATAAGCAAATGTATGAAAACTAAAACAACAACCCGAACATTAGGCTTTTGTTGCCATGCGGACATGGGGTTGCCCTCTTATTGAGCCTAGATGCTTATTACCAGTTCCGGCTGTCCCCCGCCAACTGCCCCAAGACATCTGGATAGGCTCCGGCATGTCCCACGACCATTGTTCGAATAAAGCGGATCAGAAAATGGATGTTTGGATAATTGTCTTACTTGTTATTATCAACCAAATAGGTGATGTACAGTAGACGAAACATGGCATAACAGGCGAGGTTAAATTTAACCAGCCAGCTCATCACGGATGACACCCAGCTACGTTTCTCCAGCAAACCTGACGCCTCTCTTCCACCTACCTTCTTCCCTTTCACTCTGCCTCTCTTAAACGACAACCGACGCCACTTTTTTGTTTCCGAACTGACATCAGAAAAACGTTTTATAGCATCTAAAATACCCAAAACACGCAGTATGAGATTTTTAGTCAAATGCAAAGCACCAATAAAAATGACTTAAAGTGTCTAAAAAGTACTTCAATTTGAACCGGAAGTGACCAGTTTCCATGTTCGTGGTGTCACAGCAAGATGTCTTGCCTTGCTCGAGAATCAAAACAATGGCTTCAGATTCGGAGCGGATGCTTTCTTGTTACTCATCCAGTTATGAATATGATTCAAATAGTTCTGAAGAAGAAAGCATGCATGTTTGCAATCGATTAAATAATTTATTCCATGTCATTTTTAGGCATCAGGGGTGGGAAATGTCGCACCCAAAAAAGGCAGAACATGGCGACAAAGCCGTGTAAGGAATTAATCAGCCCGTTTCCACAGGCTGATTAATTCCTTACATGGAGCTTTGTCGCCCTCTTCTGCCTCTTTTTGGTCCTACACGACGTTTTCAGACCAAATTACAGCAAAATGCATTGACGTGATGGAAGGACTGCTACAATGTGTCCTTTTTTTGGTCAGGGCGTTCCTTCAGTGACGTAGGGAGAGGACTCGTCACCAACTCAAAAACAAGACTTCTGGAATATTCAGTGTGAGTCTTAAAACGTAAAATATAGCTATATGGGGTGGAATCTTTGTACAATACACTCATTAGAAGTCATTTGAAGACATTTTACAAATTATGGACACAACTTGTCCGGAGACGTCGGTTGTCCTTTAAATTAAATCCTGGTTTAGCCATAACTTCCTCAAACTTAACTGCAGAAAAACTCAAATTCTCCTCGTTGGTACCAAATCCACCTTGAGCAAAGCTAACAGTTTCTCTCTCACTATTGACAATTCGACCATTTCTCCCTCCCATCAGGTCAAGAGCCTGAGTGTCATCATTGACAGCACACGATCTTTCCACTCCCATATAAACAACTTAACCCGATCTACGTACTTCCACTTGGGCAATATTAATTGTCTTCGCCCGTCTCTCACCCCTCACACCACTGCTATCCTTGTTCATAGTCTTGTCACCTGCCGGATTGACTGTTGCAATTCACTTCTCCTTGGTGTCCCTCAGAAACCTCTCCACAAACTTCAACTAGTCCACAATTCTTCATCACCAGAAATTCATCCTTTCACCACATCACCCTCCACCTGCCTCCAAGAGCTCCACTGGCTCCTGGTCAAATATAAAATCACCTTTAAAATGTTTCTTTATACATTTAAAGCTATCCATCACCTTGCCTCCCCATACCTACCTGACCTTCAAATTTCTATTTCCTCTCGTTCCCTTATATCCTCTTCCTTCTCCACCTCTGCCCCCCCCCTGCCCGTCTCAGCGCGATTGGGGGACAGAGCTTTCAGCTGCTCTTCCCCCAAACTCTGGAACTCACTTCCTCCCAACATCGATTGTCTTCGCACCTTCAAATCCCACCTATTTAAAATTGCCTTTTCTGTGTAGCTCTATCTCTTGTTTCTATTCATAATTGTATTTTATTTATTATTGTATTGATGCTTGTCTGTGGCTGTAAAGTGTCCTTGAGAGCTTTGAAAGGCTCTTGAAATAAAATGTGTTATTATCACTTGTAGTTGACTTAGTACTGTTTGAACTCTATCTGATTGATCCATATTGGCTAATGTTGTTCTTTAAATGTGTTTTCTCTATTTAGTAAAACCATCTCCATGGGTGTAATTCAATTATAGCGATATTTACTCCCTCTGTGTATTTGTATATGTATTTACACGCATATGATTGTAGAAATAGAAAGGTAAGTGAAAAGCAAGCAAAAATCTCAGAGGATGAATGCAAGGGAGAGGGGAGGCGAGTGGAAACGAGCGGGGAATATAATTCACATTCCAGCCACTCCCCTCCCCCTCCTTCCGAAGCAGCAACCCCACTCTGTATGTTTCCACGTCTTTCCATACAGCTGCAAAATCGCTTTTATGGCCTGTATGGCATTTGCTTGCATTATTTTTTTTTACGTTAAGTGTACGTTGAGTTTATGCATGTTTGTGTTCAGTGTGTAGAAGCGACCAATGACGAATCAGCTCCAACATTGGAGATGTTTGCTCCTCCTCTTTCTTCTCTCTCTCTCTCTCTCTCTCTGTGTCGCTCTCGCTCTCTCTTTCGTGCATGCGCAGTCCATCTTTTGTCGCCGGGTGGTTGGCGACCACCTTCACAGCTGTGAAATAAATATATCTCGTTTGGAACCATTTCCTCTTTCAATCAGCGCCGCTACTATCTTTTCGACTGTTGGGTTTTTTATTCTCTCTTTTTTTATCTTGCTTTTTTTAAATGTGTTTTATTTACGTGGCAATGGTGCCTCCTACAAGGAAGCAGTGAAGGACAGATGAATGGATTGTCGCTTTTTATTTATACACTATTTTTTGTGCAGAAACTTTTTCTTTAAAAATCTGAGCCCCTGTGTTGTTTTGCAACAATTTAATTGAGTTACTTAATTCAGAAATGAGACATCTCATCTGGGAAACAGGAAGGCAATAAGGACTACCGCTAAAGAAATCAAGCGGGTTGGGATTGCCTTTAGCCATGACCTTTGAATAGAAGCAGAACATTTGCTTCATCTTTCAGCACCTTACACTTCACTGAAGAGGACTTTCGCTCCAAGAGGAGAAGCACAGAAGATGTTATGGTCTCCAAGACTATCGCTGTCTGACTTCCATGTGAAGCTGACAGCTAAAGGGCTTTTCCAAAATCTTCAGCTGCTGTCAGGATACAGGAAGAATACAGTGGTCTTCCATGCAGGTCTGGAGATGACGCTGTCCTCTCTGTCCCCTTAATCATTACCGTGAGCCACCATGTTGTTGATGTGACCAAAGTCTAAAGCATTTGAGAAAGTTTTGATCCATCTACCTCCACCCTAATGTCCACCGCTAGTTTGTGTCCTATGATGTCTCTTTGCCATTTGTTTTGAACAATTGCAAAGCATTTCTTCAGTTCGGCCTCATCCACCATACATAAACGTGATCAAATATTTTGATGCTGAGGGAGATATTAGGTATCCATGAAATTCATTGTTTTCCTAATCAAATCAATGTAGTACAAGCCAGTCAGCCGTGCGTGCCAATAACAACCTACCTTGTAGCTCAGGCCACATCTGCTTGTCTTCGCTGCTATTTTTCCAACTCTTTATTTGGCACGTTTGTCATACTGTGTGGTTTGTTGTCTTCAGTTCAAATCTGCCTTCAAAACAGCCACATGCCTCCCCTCTCTTGTTGTGCAGCTTTCAAATCGGCAGCCATTTTTGCTCCAATCCGAGCTGTGGGGCATTTTGTTATTTTATGTACCAGCATTTGTGGCCGATGTGGCTTTGTGGATATAATAGCGCCATGTGTTGTGTGCATCAGCCTGCATACATTTTTTTCCTGCAAGTTTTCTACACGAGTGCTTTGGTAGTGACAGGGTGAATAGCTATGATGCCGCTATCCTTTCAGCTGCGCTACCCTCGCCTAGAGGGACAGCAGCCACATGACACGCACACATGCACTACTAACTCGCCAGGGTTTTGCATGTGGCTTTTATGAACTGGTCTATTAAAATAGGTTTGTCATTGTGCAAGATTGGTGTCAAACTTTGCTTTTCTCGCGTGGCTATTTTGTAGGCCACATACACGATTACCTTCTTCAAAGGTAAAATTACAGAGGTTCAAGATTTTAGATATATGTTCCACATTCTTGCCAATATCTTGATAGTAATGTAAGGTATTGTTTTGTAGCTTCAGACAAATGTATCACATCTTGGGCAGTATCTCCAGATGCGTATCTTGTCAGCCTCAATCATAGAGCTTTACATCCCGATGTTTTGTTTTTATTCCGTTTGCTTAGAAATTAAAAGAAGGGCTAGTGCATCATCTTACTTGATAATTGCTTTCTTAGTCTTTGACAGAGCGACATCATCATGTTGCTGTTGTTATCCTTTCCTCTTGAGCCATCTGATCCCAGCGGCACGTGTTTGGCTGCTATGTTGTTCTCTGTCTGAGCTCCACAGACCCACTTCCCCACTGCTGCTTGCCATCCCTCTAAAATGTAGGTTACAGGCTTGAGTCAGTACATGTGCATACACGCGCACCCGATTGGTGCACTGTGCTTCGGTGCAAGCTATAATCTGACATCTAGTTATCTTTAATACCGTTGCAAATGGGGACATGAGAGGATGTATGTTGGAAACCAACTAGAATATTTTTCAATGTCACCAGAGAGGCGTTAATATTTTGGTCACTTGTCAGAAATGTTCCAGGTGAAAGAAAGCCATCAAGGTTTATCGCTTCTCATCTAAAACACCACATGCAGTCTGTGTCTATACTACTACATGCCCACTATCAAAATGACTAAGTTGCTTACAAATACATAATTAACCTTCATGATTAACAGTAAATTAAATGTGGAGAATGATGGAACACATCATTATTCTGATGTGGGATATGCATTATGGTTAAAGGACAACCGATGTCACTTTTTTGTTTTTTAACTGACATCAGAAAAACGTTTTATAGCATCTAAAATACACAAAACACGCAGTATGATATTTTTATTCAAATGCAAAACACCAATAAAAATGACTTAAAGTGTCCGAAATCTGCAAAAAATTGAGCTGCGCATTTGGCAGTTTTAGAAAGTCCCGCCACCAGTTCGTGACGTCACGCCAAGACGTCTTGCATTGCTAGTGAATCAAAACAATGGCTTCAGATTCGGAGAATATGCTTTCTTGTTCAACATCCAGTGATGAATATGATTCAAATAGTTCTGAAGAGGAAAGCATACATGTTTGCAATCGATTAAAGAATTGATTTGTGCCATTTTGAGGCAACATTGGGGGAAAATCTCTCACCCAGAAAAAGAGGCACAAAAT
The DNA here is from genome assembly GCF_051943395.1 of Hippocampus bargibanti. Lineage (NCBI taxonomy): Eukaryota > Metazoa > Chordata > Actinopteri > Syngnathiformes > Syngnathidae > Hippocampus > Hippocampus bargibanti. Next base: position 1,516,984 of record NC_142743.1, on the reverse strand, counting down.
GGCGACCTCCTGTGGCCTCCGTTTCCACAGGCTGATAAATTCCTTATATGGCGCTTGGACGCCCTCTTCTGGCCTTCTGGCGGCTTTTGGGTGCAACACGAGGTCCCCAGACCAAACAAGTACAGCAAAATACATTGACGTGATGGAAGGACCGCTACAATGCGCCTTTTTTACGGTCAAGGGCGGTCCTTTAGTGACGTCACGTATGGACTCGCCACCAACTCAAAAACAAAACTTCCTGAATATTCAGTGCGAGTCTTAAAACAAAAAATATAGCTATATGCGGTGGAATCTTTGTAAAATACGCTCAGTAGAAGTCTGTGCACTTGATGCGGGGGGCTGTCGGGCCAGCTAAGCAGAACACAATTGACGAGCATGTTGCTGTGCCAATGACCATTTTGTGTTTGGGAGCATTTTACTGAGCGAGTTGCTTGTTCTGTAGGGGACATAAGTCTTCTTGTGCCGGTCCCAAGCCCGGATAAATACAGAGGGTTGTGTCAGGAAGGGCATCCGACGTAAAAGCTTGGCCAAAACAAACATGCGGATCAAACCTCTAAAGATGGAGGGCGCTGATTTACTGTGGCGACCCCTTGTAGGGAAAAGCCGAAAGGAAAAGAAGAATTTGGAATTTTCGAATAAATATTGCATGTGTATTTTGATTCCCATTTAGAATGTTCACCATTTGGTGATACAGTAAAGTCTCGTTATATCGATATCGGTTATATCGATAGTACTGCCTATTACGATACTATTTCTCCACATCCCTCTATATATCTCTCTATACCCTCTATACATCATTTCTCTATATATCTCCACATCCCTAGTTTCTCCGTTACCTGTTTCCCGTTCTCGCTACAGATCACAATGTCATCTGCAAACATCATGGTCCAAGGAGATTCTTGTCTAACATCATCTGTCAGCCTGTTCATCACCATAGCAAACAAGAAGGGGCTCAGAGCTGACCCCTGGAGGTGTCCCACCTCCACCTTGAATTCCTCCGTCACACCGACAGCACACCTCACAACTGTCTTACAGTCATGATACATGTCTTGCTCTGACATACTTTTCTGTCACTCCAGACTTCCTCATGCAATACCACAGCTCTTCTCTGGGCACCATGTCATACGCTTTCTCCAGATCTACAAAGACGCAATGCAATTCCTTCTGACCTTCTCTGTACTTCTCTATCAGCATTCTTAAAGCAAACACTGCATCTGTCGTACTCTTTTATGGCATGAAGCCATACTGCTGCTCACGAATGTTCACTTCTGCTCTTAGTCTAGCTTCAAATACTCTTTCCCAGAGTTTCATTGTATCAACTTTATTCCTCTGTAATTAGTACAACTCTGCACTTCTCCTTTGTTCTTAAAAATGGGCACAAGTACACTTCGTCTCCATTCTTCAGGCATCTGTTCACCATCTGAGATCTTGTTGAATAACCCAGTCAGGAACACCACCGCCACCTCTCCAAGACACTTCCATACCTCGATTTGTAAATCATCAGGCCCGAGTGCCTTTCCCCCCTTCATCCTCTTCAGTGCCCTCCTCACTTCAACCTTGCTAATGTTTGCTACATCTTGGTCCACAACAGTCACGTCTTCTACTCTTTGTTCCTTCCCATTTTCCTCATTCATCAATTCTTCAAAGTACTCTTTCCATCTTGCCATCACACTACTGGCACCTGTTAATACATTGCCATCTCTATCCTTAATCACCCGAACCTGCTGCAGGTCCTTACCATCTTTGTCTCTCTGTCTCGCCAGCCTGTAAAGATCAGTCTCACCTTCCTTGCTTTCCAGCCGAGCATACAAGTCATCATAGGCCTCTTGTTTGGCCTTTGCCACCTTTACTTTAACCGTGCGCTGCATCTCCTTGTATTGCTGTCTACTCTCGTCACATCTCACAGTGTCTCACTTCTTCTTTGCTAACCTCTTTTCTCTGTATACACTCCTGCACCTCCCCATTCCACCACCAAGTCTCCTTATCTACCTTTCTTCCACTCACACCAAGTACTTTCCAACCTGTGTCTCTGATTATGTTCGCTGTAGTTTGCCAGTCATCTGGAAGGTCCTCTTGCCCACCCAGTGCTTGTCTTACCGCCTTCCTAAATGTCATGCAACACTCTTCCTTTTTCAACTTTCACCATTTTGTCCTCACTTCAGCCTTTGGTTTCTTCATCTTCCTCACTGCCAGCGTCATCCTACACACCACCAACCTATGCTGTCTGGCTACACTCTCACCAACCACTACTTTGCAGTCACTGATTTCCTTTAGATGGCGCCATTGACACAAAATATAGTATACCTGTGTACTTCTGCTTCCACTCTTATAGGTCACCCTATGTTCCTGTCTCTTCTGAAAGAAAGTATTCACAATAGACATTTCCATTCTCTTAGCAAAGTCAACCACCATCTGTCCTTCAGCGTTCCTCATCTGGAGTCCAAACCTGCCCATCAACTCCTCATCATCTTTGTTTCCTGCGCCAACATTGAAGTCTCCACCAATTACGACCCTCTCACTTCTCGGGATGTTCTGTATGACTTCATCAAAGTCCAACCAAAATTTCTCCTTCTCTGCCAGCTCACATCCTACTTGTGGGGCATACCCACAAACAACATTGAACATCACACCTTCAATTTCTAGCTTCAGACTCATCATTCTATCTGATACTCTTTTTACTTTCTAAGACATTCCTAACAAACTCCTCTTTTAAGATAACTCCAACTCAATTTCTCTTGCTGTCTTCACCATGATAGAACAACTTAAACCCTGACCCTAAGCTTCGAGGCTTGCTCCCTTTCCACCTGGTCTCCTGGACACACAGTATGTCTACCTTCCTTCTCTGCATCATGTCAACCAGCTCTCGACCTTTACCTGTCATTGTTCCTACATTCAAAGTTCCTACTCTTAGTTCTATACTCTTGGCGTTCCATTTCTGTCTTTTCCTCCGAGCACACCTCCCTCCTCTCCTTCTTAGACCAACAGTAGTCAATTTTCCACTGGCACCCTGAAGGTCAACAGTACCAATGGCGGCCGTTGTTAACCCGGGCTTCGACCGATCCGGTATGGGATTCAGAGGTTTGATTCGCATATTTGTTTTGGCAAAATTTTTTACATCGGATGCCCTTCCTGACACAACCCTCTGTATTTATCCGTGCTTGGGACCGGCACAATAATACACTGGCTTGTGCCCCCTTGTGGCTATATATATATATATATATATATATATATATATATATATATATATATATATATATATATATATATATATATATATATATATATATATATATTTATAGATAGATAGATACAGTAAGGTCTCGTTATATCGATATCGGTTATATCGATAGTACTGCTTATTACGATACTATTTCTATGAACGCAAGGAGAAAATTTACATGCCGCAGGATCGGATATATCGATAGTCCGCTTGTATCGATATTTTTTCCGACTCCCGAGAATATCGATATAACGAGACTTTACTGTATATATATATATATATATATATATATATATATATATATATATATATATATATATATATATATATATATATATATATATATACACACACCGCTACATCCACGACAACGGCTTTCCTTTCCTTTGCCCTTTATCTATGACCACGATATCTGGTTGGTTGGCCATTACCATATTGTCAGTCTGTATCTGGAAGTCTCACAGGATCTTTGCTTGGTCATTCTCTACTACCTTGGGAGGTGTTTCCCATTTTGACCTTGGGGTTTCCAGTCCATACTCCGCACAGATGTTTCGGTAGACTGTGCCAGCCACCTGGATATGGCGCTCCATGTAGGCTTTCCCTGCCAGCATCTTACACCCTGCAGTTATGTATTGGATTGTCTCAGGTGCCTCTTTGCACAACCTACACCTTGGGTCTTGCCTGGTGTTGTATATCCCTGCCTCTATGGCTCTGGTGTTCAGCGCCTTCTCTTTGATATATTCATGGAGCTTGGATGTTTCATCCTGGACACTGGCTCTCACACTCACTAGTCCCCGGCTTCCTTCCTTACGGCTTGTGTACAGTCTTAAGGTGCTTGACTTGGGATGGAACCCTCCATGCATGGGTGAGGAGTTTTCGGGTGGCTTAACATCCGTGGTCTGAATCTCTTCCTTTGGCCGCCCTATTATTCCTGCAGGGTATCTATCTATCTATCTATCTATCTATCTATCTATCTATCTATCTATCTATCTATCTATCTATCTATCTATCTATCTATCTATCTATCTATCTATCTATCTATCTATAATAAATGTGTGTATATATATTATAAATGTGTGTGTGTGTATACATATATTATAAATGTATGTATATATACAGTGATACCTCGGTTCTCGACCATAATTTGTTCCAGGACCCTGTTCGAAAAGCGATTTTTTTCCGAACACCGAAACCATGTCTTTGCTCCTGCCACTTGCGAGTTGACAGCGGAGGGGGGGTGGGGGGGGGCTGCCTCTCCCGGCCATTCTCCACCTGCTGTCAATTCTCTAATCACGGACACGGGGCATTTATACGGTTCGTGATCACCTCGCCAATGCCGGATGATTGACTCACCTCGCCACCGTACCTGGACTCTTCCTTCGATGCGCGACTGTATCTGGTCCGAGGTATTTTCCCTGCGTCCCGTAAATTTATGTCATCTTCCGGGATTGCGTAATTTTGCACCCTCGTGTGCCATTTGCTTTTTGGCGTAGTAAGCGGGTCGGATCACCCCTGCCTTCTTATTCGCTGTGTTTTCTTTGATTTGTGAATAAACATCCTGCATGGTTAGTCCATGTCTGTTTTGGGATCCCAAACATTCCACTACGTTCCGACGAGTCAGCTGCCGTCACTCTCGCTCGGAACGTGACAGCTACGGATGACTCGGCTACAGGATGTTCTTTTCTCTTCAAATATCTATCCAATGACACTTGCTCTCACATGCAATAGTTGTACGCACTACTTTTCTTTTGTCACTTTAAGCAGCACTTACTTTCTTTGGAGCCATGATTAGGGGCTAAAACTCTTCGTACACGAATATTAAACGCAAGAGCAAAACGCCGCACGTCCCCAAGCGACAACAGTTGGTCACGGAGAGAGCGATACACCTGTACGCCGCTCAGCACCCCACCATCGCATACGCACTCACGCGTCGTATTGGCGTGACGAAGCAAGAATATCTCAAATATTTTGTTCGAACTCCTATTTGTTCGAACTGTGAGGCGTTCGAGAACCGAGGTACCACTGTATATACATTATAAATGTATATACAGTAAAGTCTCGTTATATTGATATTCTCGGGAGTCGGAAAAAATATCGATTTAACCGGACTATCGATCTATCCGATCCTGCGGCATGTAAATTTTCATAGAAACAGTATCGTAATAAGCAGTACTATCGATGTAACCGATATCGATATAACGAGACTTTACTATATATATATATATATATATATATATATATATATATATATATATATATATATATATATATATATATATATATATATATATACAGTAAAGTCTCGTTATATCGATATTGGATATATCGATAGTCCCGGTTATATCGATACTATTTCTATGCACGCACGGAGAAAATTACATGCAAACAGGGTCGGATATATCGATAGTCCCGGTTATATCGATATTTTTTCGGACTCCCTTGAATATCGATATAACGACACTTTACTGTATATATATATATATATATATATATATATATATACATTTATATATATTTACATATACATTTATATATATTATAAATGTGTATCTATATTTTTATTTATTTATTATTGTATCTTTTTTTTCTATGCTTGTCTGTGACTGTAAAGTGTCCTTGATAGCTTTGAAAGGCGCTTGAAAATGAAATGTATAATAATAATAATAATAATAATAATAATAATAATAATAATAATAATAATAATACCCTGTCTTCTTCACTTGTCTCCACACACACAGAAGCGCTCACGAAGACACACACAGACTCACTCTTGCCATCAATACCGTACAATCCCATGATGCATCACTCAAAGATGAGACAGTCAGAAGGGCGTATTCTCTAATGCCACTCGATGAATGTGTCTGTTTTGTGGATGTGTGTGTTGCTTGTTTGGATGTAGTTTCCTTCTTTGTCTGGACAAATGTGTGTCTTTGTTGAGGGATTCCTTTTTCTTCGTTCCTTGGAGTCAATTTAATTTGACAGCAATGTTCTTTTAATTGTCTTGACTGAGTGTCAAGTGTGCGTATGTGTGTGTCAGTGTGTGGAAGAGGGTTCACGCCATGTTGAATGTTGTGCCTGTCAACCACAAAATAAGAGGATGTGGTCTTTTTGCAGTTGACAAAAACAAACCGAGGGATGTCCATGCAAGAGTCACAAACAATAGCAGCAGTTCGCCAGTTCCAGTACATGCAGCAGGAAACAAGCCTCATCATCCATCACGAGCATTGGTAAGCGGTCCCCTGATTGTTATCTAATCATGTGATGTGAATGGTGTGTGTGAATTTGATTGTGTTTGCCTCTTGAATGTTTTGAATTTGAAAATGAGCCATCTCCTTTTTTTGGTTTGTTTATTGTTTCTGTTTTCTATTTGTTGCAAGGTACCCGGTGTTGCGAACGCCAATGCGCCCGTAGCGCCAATTTCCCCAGCACCTGTCACTGTTTCCACCAACACCGGGTTAGGAAGCACAGGACCACCTGCACTCGCATTCAAAGCAAGAGCAAGTTCTCGGTCAAGCCCCAAATATGGAACGCGTCTGCAAAGTGGACCCAAACCCAGTGCAGTTGGAGCTAAACAAGACCAGACTAAAGAACGGATTGAGAAGAAAAAACAGGCCAGCCAGCTTTGGAAATTGCTCATCCAAGCAAACAAAAAAGTGGAGGCTCTTGCTACGGTTATTCAACATCTCTTCAATGAGGTACATTTCATTTATCATGTTTCATTTTTATTTCTGAGGTCAACAAAGAGAAGGGACCATCTTGTATACCAGGATTGGGAATTCTCTTGTTCTCACCGGTCAATTTTTTTGTTTTAATGGGCCATGTCATTCAGAGATCAGGTAAAAAGATCATATATAAATATTGAAAATGTCCAAGTACAATTTAAAGGTATCATTTATTTTAAGATGAATGGTGTATTTTCAAACTTGTACAGATTCACACAGAGCACGTAAGCAGCATAGCACAACTATATGTACCTTGTCTGTGTAAGCTCTCAGTCGTACAGGAGTGGTCCATCGATGAAAAGGTTTCTTCAGCCGTCATCTGTACTTTTTTGAAGGTGTCGGACGTTTCGCTTCTTATCCAAGATGCTTCTTCAGCGAACTAAAGTCTTACTGCTAGTATCGGCCCTATATATATATATATATATATACTGCCGATTGAGGCCCACTAGTATTATCCCTGCGATGTTGATAAAGTCTTTTTTTGAGAATTTGTTGAGTCTCCCCAATGTAATGCTCTTTACAATTTTCATTCTTACAATGTATTGAATAAACTACATTACTTTGTTTTTCATTTGGCAGCCTATCTTTTGGATGCACTAATTTTTGCCTTAGTGTTAATCGGTTTGAAATAAGTAGGAATTTTGTGTTACCAAAGTACTCTTTGTAGTTTTTCAGAAACTCCTGCAATGTAAGGTACTGCGACTCCTCTCCTGTTTGTATCTTCAGAATTTTTGGTTTCATTCCCTATTCTTTCTTTCTGACATTTGTTAAATGAACACTGAGGGTACCCACAGTTCGTGAGTGCTCTCCTGATATCTTTTGACTCCTTTTCTCTACCTTCAGTGCTAGTTGGTATTAGTTTAGCCCTATGCTGGAGGGTTCTGATAACTCCTAGTTTATGTTGTAAAGGGTGGTTAGAGTCAAAAAGTAAGTATTGGTCAGTGTGCGTAGCCTTCCTAAAGACTCTGTTTTTAGCGCTCTGTCCTCTTTTATAATGACTTTACAATCCAAGAAGGCTAGTTGGTTCTCTTGAATGTCCTCGCGAGTAAATTTAATGTTGATGTCTACCAAGTTGAGGTGATCTGTGAAGGATTGAATTTCTTGTTTTTTAATAATGACGAAAGTATCGTCCACATATCTAAACCAGTGTCTAGGTTTTGTCCCCGTGAAGGATATGAGGGCCTGTTTCTCCATCTCTTCCATGTACAGATTAGCCACTATGGGTGAAACTGGTGAGCCCATAGCACAACCATGAATTTGTTTGTAAAATGTTTCCCTAAATTGAAAATACATAGTATTAATTCCCCCATTGCGGGACGAATAAAGGTATTCTGATTCTGATTCTGATTCTGATTAAGAGTAGGGACCTATCATAGCAATGTCCGGCGCCGCCATGTCTGGACATTAGGGATATATATATATAGGTTCGATACTACCAGTAAGACTAGTTCGCTGAAGAAGCATCTTGGATAAGATGCGAAATGTCCGACACCTTCAAAAAAGTACAGATGACGGCTGAAGAAACCTTTTCATCTATATGTACCTTGGCTTTTCTGATGAAAACTCTCTCTTTATCTGTCAGGAAAAAAAACCCCACACCGGCACTAAAATGTCTACGAAAGTGTTTTGCATGTTTGCCGGTTTCATGATGGTGGAAAGTAGATGAAAGTGTTGAGGGTGTTGCTGTTACTGTAGTAGAGGAATGCAGTTCCTGCCATGCCAATCCCTCTTTGATTTGTTAGTGTAAGATAAATTGTCCATGAATTCCATGATTATCTAATCTGGCTCCTGCACTTGGAAGGTGACTGGTGAATATCGACCGAAGCCCCCCAGCACACGCACACACATGCACGCGCGTGCACACACACACACACACACACACACACACACACACACACACACACACACACACAGTTTGTTCTTTTTTTCCCCGGGTTGGGGCGATGCACAATGCCTGTGATGGCAAAGCTTGTAGCTTTTTTTAGGGTGGTTAATGTTGTCCAGTTACTCTTCTCAGTTCCACATTGTTCTTTCAAAGGTTATTTATATTGGTTGCCTTGTTTGTATTCTTTTCCAAATATTCACGACCATAAAAGGGCTGTAAATGGTTCAGACTTTGAATGAAACAAAATATGTTAACTCCAAATTACGTCTGTGTAAGCTCTCAGTCGTACAGGAGTGGTCCATCGATGAGAAGGTTTCTTCAGCCGGACACTGCTATGATAGCTCCCTACTTTCAGGTTGGGGGGAGCAGGGGACCACTCCCTGTGGCCCCACTGATTGTTCCTACATTCCTGACTAACGACTGGCCTGTTTGCCCCACTCCCTCCGGTATCACCTCATCAGCATTATGAATGTTGCCTAAGCTATGTTGTCTAAGCAGGCTATTGTATGAACGATCCAAATTGAACCTCACCCCACCAGACCGGTTTAATGAAGGATTTTGTTGTTTTATGAGAATTGCTTCTTTTACTCCCCTTTCAAACCATCTATGTTCTTTCGCTAAGATTTTAACCTCATTGTCGTCAAATGAGTGGTTGCTAGCTTTTAGGTGCAAATGTACTGCCGATTGAGGCCCACTAGTATTATCCCTGCGATGTTGATAAAGTCTTTTTTTGAGAATTTGTTGAGTCTCCCCAATGTACTGCTCTTTACAATTTTCATTCTTACAATGTATGGAATAAACTACATGACTTTGTTTTTCATTTGGTAGCCTATCTTTTGGATGCACTAATTTTTGCCTTAACGTGTTTATCGGTTTGAAATAAGTCGGAATTTTTTGTTGCCAAAGTACTCTTTGTAGTTTTTCAGAAACTCCTGCAATGTAAGGTACTGCTACTCCTCTCCTTTTTGTATCTTGAGAATTTTTGGTTTCATTCCCTCCAAATTACAGTACTATTGCACCATTAAGATCTTTTAGTTATTGTTAGGCCCTAACACTTATCATTCCTAATGGTGTACTATTCAACGTTCCTGCTGCACTTCACGTAATAACATTGTCAGAATGACACCTTAATTATTAAAGAATACGCTGGATTCTTTTTTTGAATCGACCGTGTTCAAGATATCTATTTACGCTGAATCTGAAGGTTAAAAAAAAGTCATTTTTCCCCCCCATGGATGAACTTTATATTTTAGGATGGATTATATTACTCAAATATAAATGAATATTTGTACGTTTGAGGTACATGTATGTAAATAAATTCAGATTTGAAAGTGAATTATTACACTGAATACAAATTGCAACAACATTTCTCTGGCCCTATTCACCTGAGCATTGCCTCAGAGCTGCGGGCCAAACATTATTAGAGGAACTGAACAGAGGCTCAGGTGCAGTTGAACCTTTTCGTTCGCTCCCTTTGGAAAGATCCCTCACTGAACGTCCTAAAACAAATGTGTATGTATTCTTCGGTTTTTGATTCTGCATGAAAGTCAATTTTTAGTTGTGCTGTTTTTGTGCTTTTTGTGCTCTTTGTTAATCATGTATTGTTTTATTGTTTGTTCTTGTATGAATTCATTTTGCTCCATGTGCAGAAATTAGTGTACAGCTGTGGTTGGTTTAAAGTGCTGTATAAATCCAGTTGACTTGAAACAAATCGAGCTGTTTTAAGCATGATGACTTAACCCTTTCAGTCATCAATAATAATAATAATAATAATAATAATAATCATCATCATAATACATTTTATTTGAAGCGCCTTTCAAAGCTTTTAAGGACACAGACAAGCATAGATACAATAATAAATAAAATACAATTATAAATAGAAACAAGAGATAAAGCTACACAGAAAATGCAGATTTTTACAGTATGCAAATGACCAATTCACGGCATAGAAGACCGATTTACAAACACTTGAGTACTCAATGAGGGTGAGAGAGAAGTGGGTGTAAAAATAACTTGAATTCCTACATGCTACTATAGTATTCCAGACTCTAGGGGGTGGGATCAAGAGGAGGAGGGAGAGCAAATAGCACTCTGGGGAACAGGTAATGTGTGGGTGGTGTTCAAATGACTGAGTGAGCCATCCACAAGACGGAGGGAGGACAGTGAGAGACACAATGTCTTTTGTCATATGCTGCTGAGAGGATGAGGGAAGAAGAAATGAATGGAGATGACAGGCGTGCATGAGTGTGTGTGTCCGTGCTTGTGCATGTGTATGTGTGTGTCGGAGTGGTTGTGCGCATGACTGCGTCTTGAGTTCAATCCCATCATGGGCTCCATGGTCAGCAAGGCTCCTTGTGTTCGCAAGAAGAAACGTAAGGTGTGTGTCTTTTTAATTGTCTTCACTGCAGTTTTTGTGTTCTTTGTGATGCCCCGTCCAAAGTCTCAAAACAAAATCAGAGTTTAAGAAGGACTGCGAGAACTGTAGTGGAATGTTTCTGCTGCTTTTAATCATGAATGCGTTGAACTAATGTGCAGCATGAACTACGCTTATCATTTTCTGACATTATTTTACGATCACTTCGCTTGAGTGCGGGTGGGGAAGTGCAGCAGTTGAACTTTTTCGGTTGTTTTTTTTACTTTGTTTACTTCGTCATTCTTATCAGTGTGATATTTCACCTCTGCTCTTCCAGAGCAACAAATGGATTTTATGGCCATGCGTGCCTTTCCCTCCATACGTGTGTGTGTGTCTCGGCGGGCGCAAAGATCCACTTTTTCCATTCTAAATTCGCACTTGCAGCTTTGCTGTTATTTTGTGCTCGTGTGTCAGTGACAGATGTGAGTCCGTAGAAAAATACACAAAATGAGCTCATCGGGTGTGTGCACTGCGTTTATATCCGAGAGTGACTGACTTGGTGCAGGCAGTCACATGTGCGAGGAAATGTGTCGGTGAATTTCAAAGTCAAAGTCAGCTTTATTGTCAAATATGCTACTATGCATGACATACAGCACGGATGAAATTACAGTCCTCTTGGAACCAGCGTGCAAGGCACTTAAATTGACTTTAACAAACGTAATAAATACAAAAACGCCAATTTGCCAAAGGAGAGAAAATTTGTGTTAACCAAAAGGAAAAAATATAGACTTTTGTTCACTCAGAAATTATCAACTCTTAATTCAATATGCTTATAGATGAAATTTATTATTATTATTATACATTGCAAGTAAACTACTCAAAAACCTTCTGTAATATTTTCTTTTAATTTATGAGTATTGGTAAATGTTACGAGAAGTGAATAGCACTGCAAATTTTGTGCAGTTCACTTACTTTATTGGTGCATTTAAACAATAAAATGAGATCCATAACAATTGTGAGTGAATAAATGCAATCCACCGCCACGATAGTGCGTATAACTGAAAATGTCTTTCGCAGCCTCTACTACATTTTTATCTGTCCAATAGAATAATATAACATTGCACAGTTCTTGTGTAGCAAGCAAGTCTAGTTTGGAATTGTTGTTATTTTGAAGACACTTTTTCATGTTGGATTGTTTTATTCTCTGCAGTGTGAAGAGGCTTCCAGTCGGAAGGCAGAGTTGTCGCTAGAATTGGCAAATCTCAAAGACGAGCTGGGTAAGCATTCACAAAATCAACAGATGCATAATGTGTACCCTTTGTTTCTGTTTTTATAATCATAATACATGTCATTTGTAAGCGCCTTTCAAAACTCTCAAGGACACTTTACAGTCACAGGATATTTTTAGTGGTGAGGTGCAATTCCACATATCTCTGTGTGGGATACCTGCACAGACTCTGAAACCGTCTATCATATCTATACATAATGCACACTGTCTTTTCTGTTTTTTTTTATTTAGATTGATAGGCTAGGCCACATGAAACTAAACGTGTGTGCCAGGGTTGCACTACATCAATAGATACCACTCACCATACAGCGGCACCCATTCTTCGGGCTAATCTGAGCACTAGCTTGTACAGCACTCAAGCAGGGTGCACTTGCCAGTTGGAAGAGATGAGCGTGGGGACGGACACAAGTGTGTGCATACTCGCCAAATTCAATAGGCTTTGCGACTTTGCCGAAGAGACATGGAGAGAATACAGTCCACAGTCAAAAGGCCATGGGGCAATTTGGAAGGAGGATGTTGTGAACAGAGACATGTTTTACTATCCATTTATTCGTCCATTTAGTCATTTTCTGAACAGCTTCATCCTCACTAGGGTCACACGGCTGTTGGAGCCTATCTCGGCCATCTTCAGGCAGTAGGTGGAGAACACCCTGAACTGGTTGCCAGCTCATTGTGGGCCACATAGAGACAAACAACCACCCGAGCTCACACTCACACCTAGGGACAATTTAGAGTGTTCAATCAGCTTGTCATGCGCGTTTTTGTAATGTGGGATAAAATCTGTTGGGTCAAATATGGATGTTGTTCTCCTGGTTCTGTTCTTCGCTGGTGTTGCGATGATATTTAATCAGCAGGAAGCAAGGTGATGTACAAAAAGAGTCTTTATTTCTTGTGCAGCAGAGACAGAAACAATGCTCTTCACAACAGGAGAGACAGACCCAAAAAGGGGCAGGCGGGAAGTTGAGATAGAGACAGAGAAACAACTTATACTAAACTAGACAAATAAAAACGCGTAGAAAATAAGTAACATTGGATGTTTAAGGATGTGCATCTAAAATTGTTCTATCAAGCCCAGGGTGAACATGCAAACTCCACACAGGGAGGCCAAAGCTGGAATTGAACCTGGTCCTCTGCGCTGTGAAGTTGATGTGCTAACCACTTGACTACTGGGCCAGCTGTCCTGTTATTGAATGCAATTTAGTCTTTCATGTGAAAAAGAATCTAAAAATGATCTAAAATCAGGAACGTGACAGCGATGCAGCTGTGTATTTTGAAAAGACGAGCATCAACGACCAGTATAAGGTGAGATGGAGGAAGGGTCGCTTTGAATTTGGGGATTCATACACACACACCCAATTGTACTGGTTGGAATCTATAGTACAGCACCATTTAATGTTTGTTTGTATCTTTTTTTAATGTATAGATTGAAAATATATATTTCATTGGCACATTCCACATTACTATCAACACAAGAATGAACAGTGTAAATGCACCGGACGGATCATAAATACTGTTTGTCAGCCGTAGTCCCAAGGCAGGTTTCTTAATGATAGAGTGTTTTATGCACATTAGTAAACATATTAGGTTATTTCATGTTTAGTTTAGTACACATTATGATTATTGCACGTTTAATTTCAGTCTAATAGCATTATCAAGTTTATTAGTTCAATAGTCGTTGCAAAGAAGCAACGGCTCCAACTTCAAACTAAGACCCTCCCAACACTGAGTTGTCCGTAGCTGATTGGACAACAGATCGCTGCTGTGGACATTCAAAAACTTGTCAGAGCGGGAGCTCGTTCTCTTTGTTCCTATCTTTGTCCGTGTGCTCATGTCTTCGCTCCTACCAAGACGAGAAGTGCTTTTTCTGTCTCATTAGAATAAAGTAGATTTTTGTTCACCATCTATCGTCGTTACTGATATTTCTATCACTGAACTTCTTTGAACACCGAACCAGGAAAGAAACAAGAATTTAAACCGAACACTTAACATAAACATAACATCAACCGTTAACATGAAATAACAAAATAAAACACAACATGACATGAAAAACGGGCAATCATGCATTCTGACCCATTCATCCGGCATACGCTTTTATGTATGATGCTGTTCTAGATGAAAGAGGAAATTATACTTTCACTAGTGGATCAGAGATGAAAGTAAAGATTAAGTTGTCGCATGCGTTGATGAAAAAAAGGGATTCAGTTCTCTTGTTGGTTTGAAAGGGGAGTAAAAGAAGCTATTTTCCTAAAACAGCAAAACCCTTCACTAAATCGCCATGGTGGGCTGAGGTTCAATTTTGGATCGTTCGTATAACAGACTTCTTAGGCAACATAGGCTTAGTTATGAGGTGATAGCAGAGCAAATGGGGCAATCAGGCCAGTCATAGACCCCATACTCAGGCAGGACAGTAGAAGTAATCAGTCAGGACAATGGAAGTAATCAGTGTAGCCGCAGGGAGTAGTACTCTGCTCCCCCCAACCTGAGGGCAGGGACCAATCATAGCAGAGTCTGGCACCGCCACGTCTGGACAGTAGGGATATATATAGGGCCAAAACTACCAGCAAAAATGTGTTTAGTTCGCTGACGAAGCCTCTTGGATAAGAAGCGAAACGTTTGACACCTTCAAATTTGACGGCTGAAGAAACGATAAACATAACATGGCTATGAACAATGCTGCCCAGAGGTGCAAAAAACAAGCAACCCGGCCGGGGCTGTCCAGTGGCAGCGGTCAAATAGCACCGACATTCCTCCCAATCAAAGTGACGGTGACATCCGTGACGGTATACATATGCTGCTCAAAAGGTACAACCAAGGAGCACCCGTTCTTCTATTTTGAGTTATGTCGTGGCCAAAAACGCTCAAAAGAGTTTTCAACTGAGTAACAACAAACATCATGTGACAAAACCAAAAAGGAATTAACAACAAAGCAAATAGAGCAAAGCTGTTTAAAAGCACTTTCCCACTACTGCCAACCCGGGCGCCATCTTGAATCATGGATGGTTTATGATATGTTTTGTACAACATTCACAAATGTAACGAATGTTTCCCAAAAAGTGTATCAAGGCTTTACGAGTAATAAGCATTCACTCAAAACCGAGAAAAGTAAACGTTGATTCTCAGGCATTTTTCTTGCAAAAACATTTTGCACTCCTCCCACTTTCATTCCATTATTTCTCACAGCACTGGCTGTAATCTTGTACGGCGCGTCTGAACTTTGTCTTATGTCTTTGCACACTGGGCTGAAGAATGTTTGCAGTGTATAGAGTGCTGCTGTTGCGCGCACACGCACACACACACACTGGAACACAGACCATTAAACAGGTTGTGACCGTTAATACTGCATTATAATCCTGCAGTTTTAACAGGAACAACCTGTCATATCCCATTCGGCACTTTAAAAGTATTCCTGTGATGCGATACCGCCTAAAGTCACCTGTATGATCTGTCGCCACAGTCTCTCAAAAAAAAACAATTGGCTCTATCTCCTTTGTTTTGCATGGCTTATTCTGGGTTGAATAATTCAGAACACCAGATGTGTTTCTATTTGTGAGATGATACACGCGTTCATACACAGAGTGCCACCCGTCGTGTGCGGTGAAGCACGAGTTGGTTGCCTCAGCTGTTATTGACTTTTTGTTTCTATCACCAATGCACCAGCTGCACATGCACAAAGTACACACATTGCGAGTTCCGTTCGAAGACTTGCATCAGCTGTACCAGCCACAGCGGCTATTTACTATATCGAGGCGTAGCCAAAGGTTTAATCGCAGCTACTGAACTAGGTTGATTTCAAGCTGTCTTTACAAACTGCCTTACAAACAGCTGTTGTGTACGGGCTGACCCATTGAAGTGAAATCTGCAGTGCAGTGTGCAAGGCAGTGTCATTCAGTGAAACTACTTAACATTTTTTTTGTATTGGAGAGGGAAGTAGACTTTTCCAAACACACACAAAAAAAATCTGCTTTTCATACTACCCCTACCACTACTACTACTAATAATATAATATAATATAATATAATATAATATAATATAATATAATATAATATAATATAATATAATATAGGTAACATCCGATTTATGACCGGCGCGATTTACGACCACCCGTACTTACGACTGCGACCGCCATACCCTATTTTTTTAATTTTAATTATACGCCTGGCACCTTGTGGT
Organism: Hippocampus bargibanti; assembly: GCF_051943395.1. Taxonomy (NCBI): domain Eukaryota; kingdom Metazoa; phylum Chordata; class Actinopteri; order Syngnathiformes; family Syngnathidae; genus Hippocampus; species Hippocampus bargibanti. Next base: position 1,500,346 of record NC_142743.1, on the reverse strand, counting down.
GTATGAACCAAGTTAATTGTGGGTTGTTTGGATACTTGGAGTTGCCGTACCTTGCATTTTCTATCGACTGCACATGTGTGAAAATGTTCCATTCTTCCCATGTTTGCAAGAAAGTCACTGTCGATATCAATATAACAAGCAAAACGCGTGTGTCTACTTGGTCACACAAGACACCACAATTTTGGCCTGCCAGCCAGCATCTCACCCTCGTACAGCAGTGTGATGGCACCGGAGGGGGGGTGTCCACGGGCCAAGGCGAGAGTGCATCGCGTCGGCGAGAACGCTGCGAAACACAATGACAGTTCGCCGCCTCCTTGAGACTGTTCGTTCTGCTTTCGGGCGAGATGGCGGGTCGAGCGTGTCAGCACCGCAGACAACCGCGGGGTCGGGCTGCGCATCATGTGAAATAATAACCGGAATTAATTTGTCTGTACAAATGTCAAAAAGGTTTTTTTTTTTTTCAAAGATTCTGTGATAATCTGTGTGCAGCTTTTTGCACCAACAATTTTGTACCAATAATAAAAGTGCAGTACTCCCAATGAAATGCTTTCATTTGTCTTATAAAAACACAATGTCAAAACGCTTCTTCAAATTGTCCTGTTGAGATGAGCCATAGACACCCGCCATGGGCGACAATTAGTCAAGACTTCTCAATCCACAATACAAATGAATTTGTGTTGTCCAAGTATACCCCCTGAACGTCTAACGTAAGGGCCACATTCCTCTTGAGGGCCATTGTGAATTTGAGGAAACCATTACAATGTTTAATCCCCTCCATATATGACAACAAATTGATGATTTCAATCCTGAAGTCAAGAATAATGACTTGTTATTGTGGTTTTCAGTCAACAATTTGACATTTTGGTTCCGACTTTGTGCATGATGGAATTTCACAAGTTTGATTTGCTTTTGCGGGCCCAATAAAATGATGTGGCGACCCAGATCTAGCCCCTGGGCCTTGACTTTGACACGTGTGGTCTAACGCCACTCATTCTCGTATCTGCGCAGGGGCTTCGTCTCAGTGCTGTGACCGTTTGAACAAGGAGAAGGAGGAGGCACGCATCAATGTGAAGGAGGTCTTAAAAAAGCTTGATGAGCACCACAAGGAGGAGCTGGTGCAACTGGAGGACAGGTACCGCTCCTTAACGCCGAAAATTGCAGATTGCTTCACCCAAATTGATTCTTATTCTGTCTTCTTTTTTGTGTGTGACAGATTGAGGAGTTTTTACCAAACGGAGTGGGACAAAGTCCATCAAACGTATCAGGAAGAGGCTGACAAATATCACATGTTAATGGAACAACAGGTCAGAGAATCTAACACCGATCGGCTGTTGGTAACATTGCAGCCAAATCTCAAAGCTCAGTCTTTTGACTGGGGTATTTTAAGGTCAGGTGTCAAGTAAACCTGGACCTGGAACAGTAATACTTGGCTCTTAAAGAATTTCAAGCGTACAGTGGGACGTCGGTTTACGAAACCCTTGGTTTATGAACTTTTCGGTTTACGAACGTTACATTGATGAACATTTTACCTTGGCATACAAACTATTTTTCGGGATACACACGGAGCTACCACAACGAGTGATGTGTAGTTCGTGAATGAGCCCGTTCTCCAAACAAGGAAATGGCAGCGCACTTTTTTTTGTCCTCTATTCCCCGCCCCCAGTCGTCTGTTAAAGCCACGTGATTGGTCAAGAACGCAGCGGTGGGGGATGGAGTTATAGACAGAGAGAGAGTGAGGCCGTTCTCCAATAAACAAAATGGCGTCTTCGGTTAAAGCCACATGATCGGTTAAGAGCCCAGCAGTGTGGGGGGAGGGGTTAAACATTAAAGGGACAGGCAGAGAGAGAGAGAAAACACACACACACGAGAGGGAGAGGACAGAGCTTGAAACAAAAAAAGTGGGAAAAACAAGTAAAATGGTGAGAAAATGGATGGAAAACAGTGAAATTTCAACTTTGATAGTTCAAAAGCAGAGTGTAGACTGCAAGGTTAAAATATCCCATCAATCAGGCTCCACAAATAACCCGCACAAGTCATCTGTACACTTGATGCAAAAAGCAGTCATGCTGTTTGCGTCCAACATTTGTAATAATAATACAGTGATACCTCGGTTTACGATCCCCTTGGTTTACAAACTTTTTTGGTTTACGAATGTTACATTTATGAAATTTTTACCTTGGCATACGAACTTTTTCAGGATACACACGGAGCTACCACAACGAGTGATGTGTAGTTCGTGAATGAGCCCGTTCTTTGAACAACAAAATGGCAGCCGACTGATTTTGTGCTCTAGTCCCCGCCAGTCTTCGAATAATGCAACGTGATTGGTCAAGAACCCAGCAGTGAGGGGGGTGGTTTAACATTAAAGAGATAGGCAGACGACAGTGAGAGTTTCAACTTTGATAGTTCAAAGGCAGAGTGTAGACTGCAAGGTTAAAATATCCCATCAATCAGGGTCCACAAAGAACCCGCACAAGCCATCTGTACACTTGATGCAAAAAGCTATCAACCCAGCTAAACAGAACACAATTGATGGGGAACTAGATGCAATGATAACAGAGAAAGCACCTACAAGGGATCGTTCCTCAAGATGGTGCAAGAAGAAGGTTATGTTCATCATCAAGTGTTTAATGCTGGTGAAATCGGCCACTCCATTCCATCAAGCCATCAACGACCATCACAAAGGTAAATGAAACAACTTTATTATACAGTACAGTTTATTTCTTTAATTATAATACCATAGCACATTTATTATACATAAAATAAGGTACATTTTGTGTAGTTTTAAGGCTTAGAAAATTAGAAAGTAGAAAATTATGTTTTATGGAGACCTGGGAACGGATTATTCTCATTTTAATGGTTTCCTATGGGAAATTAATTTTTGGGATACACACTTTTCACCTTACACACTCTGTCTGGGAACCAATTAAGTTCGTAAGCCAAGGTATCAGTGTAATACATTTCATTTTTAAGCGCCTTTCAAAACTCTCAAGGTCACTTTACAGGATTTTTATTTGTGGGTGAGCAGCGGCAGCCACACGCGCCAGCGTTCACTCAACCCGGAAGTAACTCAAATAGAATAGTAAGACAAATAGATAGAAAGCTAGCTAGCAAGCCTATAGATAGCTAATAGCTAGCCAGCTAGATAGCTATTGTACGGTATTACAGAAAAGACAAAGAGAATTGACTTAGCAGGATATTTCTTTTCATGTCATAAGCATTTGATTCCTACATGTATGGTCCAACATATATTTTGGCAACAACCTCCTCTTCCTCCAACTCTTCAAACATCCCTTGGGATACATTTCAAACATAATTTTCCAAATCAATTCCTGACTTTCTCGCTTTGTACACTTTCCGTCGTATTGTTCCGAGTCCAAATGTCACTGTTTTCTATCTATTTTCTCGCGCTCTCTGTTATCTGGCTGTGTATTTAATGTTTGCAGCTCTGTGTTTGTGTAACACAACACCCTCCCTCACTGCTGCGTTCTTGACCAATCACGTGTGCCTTTAACCAAGACTAGGGGCGGGGCATAGAGGACAAAAAAAGGCCGCTCCCATTTCCTTGTTTGGAGAACACCCAGCCCCCGCGCCCTTCACTGCTGCGTTCTTGACCAATCACGTGGCTTTAACTGAAGACCGGGGGCAGGGAATAGAGGACAAAAACAAGTCGGCTGCCATTTTCTTGTTAGGAGAACGGACTCGTTCGCGAACGACAGACACGTCACTCATTGTGGTGCTCCGAAAAATGTCATTCGTATTCGAATTTGTATGCCAAAATTACATTCTCGTGAATTTAACGTTCGTCAGCCACGGCGTTCGTAAGCCGAGGTATCACTGTACTCTCTCTTCTGGACACGTCCAAACCATCTCAGGCTGGCCTCTCTGACTTTCTCTCCAAAACCTCGAATGAATTGTCCCTCTGATGTACTCATTCCTGATCCTATCCAACCTGGTCACTCCCAAAGAAAACCTCAACATCTTCATCTCCGCTACCTCCAGCTCACCAACCTCACTTGTGTTGTAGCTAAACAAGGGAACCGAACAATGACACAGCAGATCAACAATGTTACACTCGCGTTGGATCGATCCTAGGCAGGTTATGCTCAATCAGATGATCTGATCTTAAATTCATATGCAAAAAAACAAAACAAAATCAAAAACGTGCCTCCAGTGAAGGACATATTTTAACAGGAGCTCATTGATCATCAACTAATTGATTTGTGCCTCTGCTTTTTAGGTGGAGGAGATAAGGACCAGGCAGGAAGCTGAGAGGAAGAACCAGGAAGTAAGTCACAAGCAAATTATCGAGTCTCTCAAAGAGCAGCATGAGAGCTCGCTACAAGGTGTGTCCATCCATCTGCAACACCAAACAGACAACAAGCGCTTCATATTTATACTCCCGTTTACATCTCGTGTCAATGTCTGTTCCTCTCAATGTTCATTTCAGAACTGAAGAGAACCCAGGAAATGGATCTCGAGAACCTTGACAAAACACGAAAAGAAACAGAAACGACTCTTTCTGTAAGACAAACTTCACTTGGATTGCCCCCCCCCCCTCTACAAATGTTGTGTTTTTCAAAGCAAATTCTGCCACCGAAATGTCTGCGTTTCAAAGCAATTATGCTGCGTAACAACTTGACTAAACTTGTTCACTGTCATTATTGCAGCGGTCAGGAACAGTTCACTGAGACTTACTTCTTTCCGTGTGCCTTCTGTCCACGTTTCTTCCTCCTCACAGGACAAACTATGTGAGCTGTCAGCAGAAAACTCTGCCCTGAATGAAAAGCTTAAAGTAGACGAAGAGAGACGGCTACTGGCAGAAAAGAATCTGGTAATGATTTTCCCAAGTGCTTTAGTAATAATAATAATAATACATTACATTTTAAGCACCTTTCAAAGCTCTCAAGAACACTTTCCAGTCACATACAAGCATATGTACTATAATAAATCAAAAACAATCACAAATACGATGCAATAAATAAAATACAATTATAAAACAAGAGAAACAAGAGAGAGAGCGACACATAAAATGCCATTTTAAATAGAGTCAGAAGAGCCGTCATGCTATGTGCACTTTTGAGCTTTTTAAACGACGTTGTTGCTTATGCAAGATACTCTAAAAAGAATATTGCATGTTTTTATTCAATGAATAGTTTCAATGTTCCGCTGACAACAACTGAGTGACTTGCGCGGCTACTGACTCATGCAGGTTGCAAGTGCAGAGTTTGTGTAGCTCATAATGAAGTTTTGATGGTGGCAATGGTGAGTTAGATTTTGAATTAAGAATTGTATTGAGACATTTCACGGTTAGAGCAAAGCATTGTCAACAAACGGTGAGGAGTTTTGCTTGATGTTGCCGATGACTATTATCCTTGCTGCCATTGTATTTTTATCATTATCCTTGCTGCCATTGTATTTTTATCATCGTTTGTGTTGGATTGTCTCAGGTGCCTCTTTGCACAACCTACACCTTGGGTCTTGTCTGGTGTGGTATATCCCTGCCTCTATGGCTCTGGTGTTCAGGGCCTGCTCTTGGGCAGCCATGATGAGTGCCTCTGTGCTGTCCTTTAGGCCAGCCCTCTCTAGCCACTGATAGGACTTCTTGAGATCAGCCACTTCTGCTATGGTTCGGTGGTACATCCCGTGTAGGGGCTTTTCCTCCCATGATTGTCCCTCTTCCAGCACCTCATCCTCTGTTCCCCATTGACTGAGACATTCTCTGAGTACATCATCCGTTGGAGCCTTCTCTTTGATGTATTCATGGAGCTTGGATGTTTCATCCTGGACAGTGGCTCTCACACTCACTAGTCCCCGGCCTCCTTCCTTACGGCTTGTGTACAGTCTCAGGGTGCTGGACTTGGGATGGAACCCTCCGTGCATGGTGAGGAGTTTTCGGGTCTTAACATCCGTGGTCTGAATCTCTTCCTTTGGCCACCTTATTATTCCTGCAGGGTATCTGATCACTGGCAGGGCATAGCTGTTTATTGCCCGGGTCTTGTTCTTGCCATTGAGCTGGCTTCTGAGGACTTGCCTCACCCGCTGGAGGTATTTGGTCGTAGCCGCTTTCCTTGTTGCTAATTCGAGGTTGCCATTGGCCTGTGGTATACCGAGGTACTTGTAGCTGTTTTCAATGTCTGCTATTGTTCCTTCAGGGAGTGAGACCCCTTCAGTGTGAACTACCTTGCCTCTCTTAGTCACCATCCGACTACATTTCTCCAGCCCGAATGACATTCCGATATCACTGCTGTAGATCCTGGTTGTGTGGATCAGGGAGTCTATGTCCCTTTCGCTCTTAGCATACAGCTTGATGTCATCCATGTAGAGGAGGTGACTGATCGTAGCTCCATTTCTGAGGCGGTATCCATAGCCTGTCTTGGCGATTATCTGGCTGAGGGGGTTCAGTCCTATGCAGAACAGCAGTGGGGAGAGTGCATCACCTTGGTATATGCCACATTTGATGGACACTTGCGTTAGTGGCTTGCCATTGGCTTCAAGTGTGGTTTTCCACATCCTCATCGAGTTTGCAACGAAGGCTCTCAGGGTCCTGTTGACCTTATACAACTCCAAGCATTCATTGATCCATGTGTGTGGCATCGAGTCATATGCTTTCTTGTAATCAATCCAGGCTGTGCACAGGTTGGTATGTCGGGACCTGCAGTCTTGAGAGACTGTTCTGTCAACCAGCAGCTGATGTTTGGCACCTCTAGTATCTCTACTAATGCCTTTCTGTGCTTTGCTCATGTATTGATCCATGTGTCCACTTATCTTAGCCGCAATGATGCCTGACATGAGCTTCCATGTTGTGGAGAGACAGGTTATTGGCCGATAGTTGGAAGGAACTGCACCCTTTGAGGAATCCTTCATGATCAGGATTGTTCGCCCTTCGGTTAGCCATCCTGGGTGAGTCCCATCCATCAGCAGCTGGTTCATTTGTGCTGCTAGGCGCTCGTGGAGAGCTGTGAGTTGCTTTAGCCAGTAGGTGTGGACCATATCCGGGCCTGGTGCCGTCCAGTTTTTCATACCTGAGACTCTTCCTTGTATATCTGCCGCTGTGATGGTAACTGGGTTCTGTTCAGGGATGTTGCTGTGCTCCTCTTTCAGAGTCACCAGCCATTGTGCACTGCTGTTATGTGCGACCTCCTTCTCCCATATGCCTTTCCAGTATCTTTCAGTTTCCAGCCTTGGAGGGTCTGCTCTGCTGTTAGAACCCTGCCACTGAGCGTACACTTTCGCAGGTTGTGTTGCGAACAGCCTGTTTATTCTTCTGGCCTCATTCTCTTTCGTGTACCTCTTTAGGCGACTGGCCAAGGCCTGGAGCCTTTGTTTGGCAGTTTCGAGTGCTTCAGGTATGGTTATCTGCATGTACCTCTTGGGTATTGGCCTTTTATTCACACCTCTCTGGGTCTCCGTCAATTGACTCACATCTTTCCGAGCCGCCTTGATCTTGGCCTCCAACCGTCTTTTCCATGGTGGGTAATGAATCTCGTGGCTCTCATGGTTGCTCTTGTAGCCAAGCATGTCTAGGATCACTGATGCTGAGGTGTATATCAGCTCATTGGTTTCCGTGATCGTTCCGGTCGGGATCGTTCTCAGTGCTGCATTCACAGTTTCCATGAGACTTTCAGGTGGTACTTCACATAGCCGTTGTAATCTGTGCCTTCGTTGCCCAGTTTTCATTCTTGCCATGATCTTGTCTCTCAGGTCATTTGCTGCCTCGCTCAGCATTTCATTTATTGGGGCTGGCTTCCCAATCTCATTATTCATTGGGGCTTGCCTCCCAATCTCTGGTTGAACCTCTTCCTGTGATGTGGCAGCCTGGGGCCCTTCACCTCGGAATTTGTGTTGTACCTCATCAATCTCAAGTTGTGATAGCAATTGCCGTTTGTGGATATTGGAACACTGAGCTACTAGTTGTTTCGTGGTCAACCGTGTATATATATATATATATATATATATATATATATATATATATATATATATATATATATATATATATATAATACTTCTGTGTAAAGAGCAGTACATTGGGGAGACTCAACAAATTCTCAAAAAAAGACTTTATCAACATCGCAGGGATAATACTAGTGGGCCTCAATCGGCAGTACATTTGCACCTAAAAGCTAGCAACCACTCATTTGACGACAATGAGGTTAAAATCTTAGCGAAAGAACATAGATGGTTTGAAAGGGGGGTAAAAGAGGCGATTCTTATAAAACAACAAAATCCTTCATTAAATCGGTCTGGTGGGGTGAGGTTCAATTTGGATCGTTCATACAATAGCCTGCTTAGGCAAAACAGGTTAGGCAACTTTCGTAATGCTGATGAGGTGATACCGGGGGGAGTGGGGGTAATAGGCCAGTCGTTAGTCAGGAATGTAGGAACAATCAGTGGGGCCACAGGGAGGGGTCCCTTGCCCCCCCCAACCTGAGAGTAGGGACCTATCATAGCTGTGTCCGGCGCCACCATGTCTGGACATTAGGGATATATAAATGGGGCCGACACGACCAGTCAGACTTTAGTTCGCTGACGAAGTCTCTTGGATAGGAGGCGAAACTTCCGAAACCTTCACTTTTGTACAGATGACGGCTGAAGAAATCTTCTCATCGATATATAATATTTATATATATATATATATATATATATATATATATATATATATATATATATATATATATATATATATATATACACACACACACACACACACACACACACACACAGTGAAACCTCAACTTACGAACTTAATTGGATCCCAGACAGAGTGTGTAAGGCGAAAAGTGTGTATTTAAAAAAAAAATCCCATAGGAAACCATTAAAATGACAATAATCCGTTCCCGGGTTTCCATAAAATATACTTTTCAACTAAATAAGCCTTAAAACTACACACAACATACCTTATTATATGTATAATAAATGTGCTATTGTATTGTATCCGTCACTCTCGCTCAGAACGTGACAGCTACGGATGACTCGGATGTTCTTTTCTCTTAAAATATCTATTCAATGACACTTGCTCTCACTCCTACAGCCACATCACTAGATTTCACAGCCTCCTTATTCTTTAATATCGTACTGATCGTAGATTTCGCCATGCTGTATTCCCTCGCCAGATCAGACACTCGCACACCTCCTTCATATTTTGCGATTATTTCTTTCTTAAATGCAATAGTTGTATGCACTACTTTTCTTTTTTCACTTTTAGCAGCACTTACTTTCTTTGGAGGCATGATTAGGGGCTAAAACTCTTCGTACACCTATATTAAATGCTAGAGCAAAACGCAGCACGTCCGCTAGCGACAACAGTTGGTCACGGAGAGAGCGATACACCCGTGCGCCGCTCAGCTCCCCACCCTCGCGTACGCACTCACACGTCGTATTGGCGTTCGATTGATGTTCGAACGCCGAAGCAAGAATATCTCAAATATTTTGTTCGAACACCGATTTCTTCGACCTGTGAGGCGTTCGAGAACCGAGGTACCACTGTATATGAAACTCGGCTATGATGTTGTATTTGGTAAAATAGTTACACAAGTGGATTATTATGTAGTTGTCTGATGTTGAAATGTTTAAAAAAATCAGGGATTAGAATGACAAATGAGAAAAAAGTCGGAAAAAAACGGCAGGGGGCAGGGGGTGCACACGCACATATACCGTTTTATATATATATATATATATATACAGTAAAGTCTCGTTATATCGATATTCAAGGGAGTCCGAAAAAATATCGATATAACCGGGACTATCGATATATCCGACCCTGTTTGCATGTAATTTTCTCCGTGCGTGCATAGAAATAGTATCGATATAACCGGGACTATCGATATATCCGATATCGATATAACGAGACTTTACTATATATATATATAACCGGGACTATCGATATATCCGATATCGATATAACGAGACTTTACTATATATATATATATATATATATATATATATATATATATATGGCTCTGTTGGAATGCTACTACTCAAGCAACCCTAGTCAGAGGGGTTACATGCGGAGAATGGGGGCTGAATGGTTACTTCGAAACCCACAGTCACGGTTGACCACGAAACAACTAGTAGCTCAGCAACACACTTACACAATCACAGCTAACAATCACCTCGGGCGAAGCAAACTCTTGTGCTGGCAAGTCCAAGACACTGGGAAGACACGAGGCGTCGTAATCATGTCACTGGTGAGGTGACAGCGACTCGTTGAAATGTCCTAGTATTGGTGATTAAGGGATTGACATCAGCTGGCGGAGGTCGGGAGCGGTGGCCCCGCCCCAGCTATCAACTCACACGTGACAAGTTCGGTGTCATTAGTCACGTGGAAGCATCGAGGAAATAACGCCGTTGTGTAAAGCTTTGTTGCGAAGGATGGTAGCAATGGTGGACTTAGCATATCGACAACGGGCTCTTTATTTGTAGAATGGTAGTAGCAAGTTACTCTCAGGGAAGTGACACACAGTGTGGGAAATGTGTCAGGCTGAGATTCACATGAAAGCCGCGGTGCACACCTGTCACGCCACAAACGCACACCTCGTTCGTGTTTCTCAATGATCTCCTTCGTCCCGACTGTAGTTTTCTTTTGTGTCTTCTTGGGCTGAACACGAGCCTGCGGTGGGGTCTTTTTCGGTCCCATAACAGCAAAAGTATTGTTGAAGACGATCGACGTGTGGACTGATAGAAAGGGGGTGTGGAAAGGTAGGCCGGCTGGGGCGCTGTTCGGTCGTGTGCTTTGGTGTTCTTCCGCCGAAGATTACTCTGCCAGCCGCGGTGGGGGGTGTGTATTGCGAAAAGTAGTACTTAATCCAAGGTTTAGTTTTCATCAATTTAACGTTTGTGAACCGAAGAGTTCGTAAGGCAAGGTGTTCGTAAACAGTGGGTATTCTAAAGGGGCAAAAAATCAAAGCATTAATAATAAGCATACATTTTATTTCTAACCCCCTTTCACAACTCTCAAGGACGCTTTACAGTTAAAAGGTCATAAACAAACCAATGAAATCCAATATGTGAAAGGGAAGTTTTCCATCCATCCCTGTGCCTCCTTTAGTTTGACACTCTGTTCTGTGTTTGACGAAATGTTGCCGTGTGCATGTGTGCTTGCAGAAGGACTCCCACACTCTTTATCTGGAGCAAGAGCTAGAAAGTTTGAAGGTTGTGCTGGAAATCAAGACTAACCAGCTGCACCAAAAGGAAAAGAAGCTCATGGAAATGGACAAACTGGTTAGTGGCATTCACGCTTGGGCTGATCATGATTCCAAAAGAGAAAAAATGGTGAAGGTTGAATCTGTGTGTGTGTTTGTATGACTAGTCTTGTGAGGACCACTAACATTTTATACCATACAAAGTGAGGACATTTTTGACCTATGAGGACCTTTTGGCCGGTCCTCACAAGCATTTCATTCTAAAGTTTCAGAAAGGTCCTCACAAATTCACCCAAAATGATTTTTTGGTGTGTATTTTCATTTCACTTGGATACACACACTTTTTACTCACTGTGTGTGTTTGTGCGTGGTTAATGAGGAAAAAGTGCATACCACAAAAAGGATATTTTAACCAAATTCACTACAGGGGTGAGGACTTCGAATGTACCCATTCAGAGAACTCACTCCTGCTGTTATTTCAGTTTCAAGTCCACTTTTTATATTTTTTTTAAAGTTGTTTTTAAAAAAGTTACTTGTTTTTTTTTTTTTTTTAAGAAAGTTACTTGTTTTTAAAAAAGTTGAAGTGGGAAATGGGGTGAGATTTGGTGTTCAAATATAACACTAGTTCTTCTCTAAACTTATCAGCAACGGCGGTCCTCACTCCTTATCTGGAGTTATCCGGACCTCACAAAACCATTGAAACAGGAATATATGCGTGACGCGTGCGTGTGTGTGCATGTGTGTGTGTCTGCGCACGCCTGTGTGTCTGTCCCAGGTCGAGACAAATGTGAAACTGGAGGAATGTCTGACCAGAATTCAACAAGAGAATGAGGACTACAAAGCCAGGATGGACAAACATGCTGCTCTTTCAAAGTGGGTTCCCGACTCGTGTTTGTGTCACTATTTTGTGTGTCTGATATTCATCGTCACTTAGTGACTGTCTTGATAAACCAGTGTGTCATATGTTGGTATCGCTACTCACATGCACATTAATATCTCATCTCATCTCATTTTCCGTACCGCTTATTCCTCATTAGGGTCGCGGGGGTTGCTGGAGCCTATCTCAGCTGTCTTCGGGCACGAGGCGGGGGACACCCTGAATTGGTTGCCAGCCAATCGCAGGGCACACACAAAGACATACAACAGTCACTCTCACACTCACACCTATGGACAATTTGGAGTGGTCAATCTGCCTGCCATGCATGTTTTTGGAGTGTGGGAGGAAACCGGAGGACCCGGAGAAAACCCACGCGGGTCCGGGGAGAACATGCAAACTCCACACAGGGAGGCCGGACCGGGACGCGAACCGGCGACCTCTGCACTGTGAAGCCGGTGTGCTAACCACTCGACTACCGGGCCGCCCACATTAATATGGATGACATAAAAAAAAAAACATGAATAAACTTTTGTCCCCATTTTTCCTCACTCGAAAATATTTCCTCAACTAATTCAACAGGTGACACTGTAAGCCATGACAGTAAATTCCTGAAGAAAGTTAGGTTTGGAAAAGGCAACGTTAACAGTCAATCGGGAAAATCTACAAGACCGGTTTCTTTTTGAATGTAATTATCCCCAGATGTCAGAATAAGGTAGCAAAGGACTACTTTTGGAGCCCATCAATGCAATTTTACAGTTGCTTGACAAGACAATGGTGGGCCTCAACTGTCAATATGTGGGTGATGAGTGTCATTAAAAAAAGAGAGATACACTATAAGCAAGACGTCTGTGTAAGCTCTCAGTCGTACAGTAGTGGTCCATCGATGAAAAAGTTTCTTCAGTTAAAAATGAAGATTGTAAAGAGCAATACATTGGGGAGACTAAACAAATTCTCAAAGAAGACTATCAACATCACAGGGATAATACTAGTGGGCCTCAATCTGCAGTACATTTGCACCTAAAAGCTAGCAACCACTCATTGAAGTTAAAATCTTAGCGAAAGAACACAGCTGGTTTGAAAGGGGAGTAAAAGAAGCGATTCTCATAAAACAGCAAAACCCTTCACTAAATCGCGTGTGAGGTTTAATTTGGATTGCGCTTACAACAGACTTCTTAGAACGTCACCACATAGGCTTAGTCATGCTGATGAAGTGATCCCAGTACGAATGGGGCAATCAGGCCAGTCATCGACCATAATCAGTCAGGACAATAGAAGCAATCAGAGTAGCCTCAGGAAATGGTCCTCTGCTCCCCCCAACCCGAGAGCAGAGACCTGTAATAGCAGAGGTCTGGCACCGCCATCTCTGGACAGGAGGGATATATATATATATATATATATATATAGGGTCAGAGCTACCAGCAAATTTTAGTTTGCTGACGAAGCCTCTTGGATAAGAAGCGAAATATTTGACACCTTCAAAAAATGTGTCATTCAGATGACGGCTGAAGAAACCTTTTCATCGACTATAAGCAATGCTGATCATTTTGTCTGCGACATAGTTCAAAACCGTTGGACATTTCACCATGTCTCCAATATGTTCAACGAAATGCAGATGAACATTTCAAAACTGGTGTTGCACCGCTGTGACTGCAGGCAACTGTCCAGCGAGCAGGCCAAACTTCAACAGACGCTGCAGAAAGAGTCCAAAGTCAACAAGCGTCTGTCGATGGAGAACGAGGAGCTGCTGTGGAAGCTGCATAACGGCGACCTGCTGGGGAGCCCGCGCCGCGTCTCCCCCACGTCGCCCTCCGGCTCACCGCTGACCTCCGCCTCCTTCCCTTCAGCTGCACCCTCTTCGCCGAGATAACGCCATCCTCCTCTCCTCGAAATGGCTCGTTCCAAGCCCCGCGAGGAAAGATGGAAGATCCCAAAATTGTCCGTATGTGCAAGAACTTGGACATTTTGAACTGTTGGCAGCCAAAGACTCTTGCTTTGAAAGCAGAGACATCTTCAACGTGAGCATGGGGCTTGTTTAGCTCTTGTTTAGACTACTAAATGCCACCTAATGCCCCCCCCCCCATGACAATTATGGGAATGTCTCAGGCTCTATATTTACTGCAAGAAAGCGATATTCGCATTTTAGCTAGCTACCGTTCTTCTGATATATACCTGATGAGGAGGAAGCAGGGGACGTTTCTTGGGTTTTGTTTGGTCAGCAAAGCATAGATGGGGTCATTGCCACATTTGTGCTTGGACAAGGATCATTATCCTTGATTCTTCTTTTCAACGGTGGACAGTTTTGTCTTCAAAGAGCCAAGCTCAATCACTGGTCTGCTTCAGACCTCTGGGAGAAGGAACTTTTCCACGCTAACGTGAGTGGATGAGAATTTTATTTCAACAGACCCAAAGACTTGAACTTGCTGGAAATGTAATCTTCCACACTTAATTTACTATGAGTGGAATTGAATTCTCCTCAGATGTTACATGATGTCTTTGCAGGTCAGATTAGACCACATCAACAAAATACTGAAAATGATATTCCGGACGTTCCCTAAAATCCCCAGAGAAGAGCACAGATTGACCGCTGGTAGAAATACATCAAGCCCTTAATTGATGTCGTAGGTGATCACCTATAAGTGTCACACTTGAACAACCTTAGCTACGGTGTGAAAACATTTGTTTTGTGTCTGGCCTTTTAAATATGACGTTTTCCCTTCAAACCTCAAATGTCAACAGCCACAATGCTTCTGTACCGTATGTTCTCTTTGATTTTCAAAACAGGATAAATACAGTTTCGCATCCAATTGGCGTCATGATTTAATTGTTGCACACCAACTGCAACGATGCAATGACACAAGTGCCGTCTGCATAATAGTGACGGCAATTCCGTCTCCTTTCAGAGAGCTGGTTCTTTTGGATCGGCTGTGGTTACTCTGGTCTGATGATCAGCTGTCACTAATTTGCTTTTCATATTAATAATGCTGTCGCACCAACTAGTAAAATTGATAATAATTGAATAATGATAACAGCATAATGTGAGGACATTTGTCCACTTTAAGTGTCTCCACTGATCTCCAGTGACCTGCTCAAATGGCTCCAAAACTGCGCATGCGTCCTGCAGTACGTCCTCAGCTCCTCTGCTAAGTTCTCCGAAATGCGTCTTTCATTGAACTCAAAACAATCCGACAAACAGGTCCCCACTTTGCAATTTTCAATAAAGTGGCACGTAACTGACATGGAGGAGGTTGTGGTTCAGGATTCCAGCAGTCAGTT
The DNA here is from genome assembly GCF_051943395.1 of Hippocampus bargibanti. Lineage (NCBI taxonomy): Eukaryota > Metazoa > Chordata > Actinopteri > Syngnathiformes > Syngnathidae > Hippocampus > Hippocampus bargibanti. The sequence goes on along the minus strand of NC_142743.1, from coordinate 1,485,055 downwards.
GTTGGACAAACAACCGGGGCTTTTTTTACCCTTTCTTGTATGATATATGATTCTTATATGATTCTTCAAATTGGGAGCATAGCTTTGCTTTTTTGAATGTTGCTGTGCCGATAACCATTTTGTGTTTGGGAGCCTTTTACTGAGAGTCTTCACCTTTATTAAGTTCATCGAGTTGCTTGTTCTGTAGCCACAAGGGGACATAAGCCAGTGTCTTCTTGTGCCGGTCCCAAGCCCCGTTAAATACAGAGGGTTTTGTCAGGAAGGGCATCCGACGTAAAAGCTTGGCCAAAACAAACATGCGAATCAAACTTCTGAAGATGGAGGACACTGATTTGCTGTGGCGACCCCTTGAAGGGAAAAGAAGAAGATATGATTCTTAGATGATATATGATTCTGGGATGAGTCTTTGAGAAAGTGTTCTCAGAATCAGAAAGTGTTTCATAGCGCAACAATGGGGAAATTTAGTAAATCTCCCCTCCCACAGATCTTGACCAATCACGTGCAATTTTAACCAAAGACTGTGGGCGGGCAATAGAGGGAAAAAAGTCAGCTCCCATTTCCGCCTCCTTGTTAGTTCACTTCAGAGATCCGACTCTAAGAAAAAAAAGTGCATTTGAAATTTGTCTGTGTAAGCTCTCGGTCGTACAGGAGTGGTCCATCGATGAAAAGGTTTCTTCAGCCGTCATCCGTACCCTTTGAAGGTGTCGGACGTTTCGCCTCCTATCCAAGAGGCTTCGTCAGCGAACTAAAGTCTTACTGGTAGTTTTGGCCCTATATATATCCCTACTGTCCAGACTCAGCTATGATAGGTCCCTGCCCTCAGGTTGGGGGGAGCAGAGGACTACTCCCTGCAGCTCCACTGATTGTTCCCATTGTCTGACTAACGACTGGCCGATTGCCCCACTTCGACCGGTATCACCTCATCAGTATTACGAAAGTTGCCTAACCTGTTTTGCCTAAGCAGGCTATTGTATGAACGATCCAAATTGAACCTCACCCCACCAGACCGGTTTAATGAAGGATTTAGTTGTTTCATGAAAATCGCTTCTTTTACTCCCCTTTCAAACCAGCTGTGTTCTTTCGCTAAGATTTTAACCTCATTGTCGTCAAATGAGTGGTTGCTGGCTTTTAGGTGCAAATGTACTGCCGATTGAGGCCCACTAGTATTATCTCTGCGATGTTGATAAAGTCTTTTTTTGAGAATTTGTTTAGTCTCTCCAATGTACTGCTATTTACAATTATCATTCTTACAATGTATGGAATCAACTACATTACTCTGTTTTTCATTTGGAAGACTATCTTTTGGATGCACTAATTTTTGCCTTAAAGTGTTTCTTCTTCTTCGTCTTCTTCTTTTCCTTTCGGCTTTTCCCCTCAGGGGTTGCCACAGCGAATCAATGTCCTCCATCTATCCCGGTTTTGTGCATCCTCTTCTCTCACACCAGCTACCTTCATGTCCTCTTTGACCACATCCATAAACCTCCTCTTGGGTCTTCCTCTCGGTCTCCTGCCTGGCAGTTCAAGGCTCAGCATCCTTCTCCCGATATAGTCACTCTCTCTCCTCTGGACATGTCCAAACCATCTCAGTCTAAGACAGATTTCCAATAATTGGCAGATGTGGTCCGGTTTAAGTTTGGTTCTTTCATGCGGAGAAACGTCCGCCAATATGAGGTATTTGATCCTCTGCATCTGAAATTAAAAAAAAACAAAAACAAAACATAAAATTAAATCTTTAAAGGACAACTGACACCTTCAGACAAGTTGTGTCCATAATTTGTAAAATGGCTTCAAATGACTTCTACTGAGCGTATTTTACAAAGATTCCGCCTCATATACCTGTATTTTACGTTTTAAGCACTGAATATTCAGGAAGTCTTGTTTTTGAGTTGGTGACGAGTCCGTATGTGACGTCACTAAAGGACCGCCCCCTGACCGTAAAAAAAGACGCATTGTAGCGGTCCTTCCATCACGTCAATGTATTTTGCTGTACTGTTTGGTTTGAAAACCTTGTGTTGCACCCAAAAGCCGCCAGAAGAGGGTGTCCAAGCGCCATGGAAGGAATTTATCAGCCTGTGGAAACGGGCTGATTCATTCCTCACAACAGCGTTGGCCATTTTTGGGTGGGACACCCCCCCCCCCCCCCCCCCCCCCCCCCGCCCGTTTGCCTCAAAATGACACAGAATACATTCTCTAATCGATTGCAAACATGTATGCTTTCATCTTCAGAACTATTTGAATCAGATATTAACTGGATGTGTAACAAAAAAGGGCGGGACTTTCTGAAAATGCCCAATTCGCGGCTCATTTTTTTTGCGGATTTTTGGACACTTTAAGTCATTTTTATTGGTATTTTGCATTTGAATAAAAATATCATACTGTGTGTTTTGGGTATTTTAGATGCTATAAAACGTTTTTCTGATGTCAGTTAAGAAACAAAAAAGTGACGTCGGTTGTCCTTTAAGGGGCCGCCACATCGAATCATTCGGATGCCCTTCCTGACACAACCCTCTGTATTTATCCGGGCTTGTGATCGGCACAAGAAGACACTAGCTTGTGTCCCTTTGTGGCTACAGAACAAGCAACTCTATGAGCTTAATAAAGATGAAGATGCTCAGGAAAAGGCTCCCAAACGCAAAATGGTCATTGGCACAGCAGCATTAAAACAAAGCAAAACTTTACTGACCATTTGATGACAATACTATGATCGTACCATGCAATGGGCATCTCTTTCCCTACATTTCATTACAAACAGAACCTCAAAGTTTCTTATGATGCATTGAATGTTCATGTAGTCCTAAAACTCAAGATTCTGTGAGTCCTTTCAGATCTCATTGCATTGTGTTAAAGAAGCGTTAAAGCAAACAACTCTAGGAACTGGCTGACGACAATGAAGTGCAGCCGTGCAACAGCATTGATGTATGAGATGAGATTACTGACCCCCACCGAACAGCCATGTGAAAATTTAAAAAAAATTAAAGGAAATAATTTTGTCAGCATTCTCATCACTTCAGTCTTCTCCTGGCCAGCTTCTAACTGAGCCCCTATCTTTCGTGTTCAGTGGAATAAATCGTTAAAGCTCCGTCACTCTTTGTATGCACCCCATCTTCTGGTGAGAATAAATAACGCAAACCAACCTTTTGAGTCTTGGTAGGGTCTGCTGCCCCTTCACGTTCACCAACTTTACAATATTGCTGGTATCTCCGTGCCACGTCCCCTAATTTGCGCAAACAATTATATTCTTCGGTTTGCATTTCATGGAATGTAAATGTAAACAAAATGCAAAATTCGACGAAGGTAATATTCGTGAGGAAGACGTTACCTCTTTCAAAAAAGGGTTTACCACGACGTTCTATGTGAGCGAGAAAAGTGTAGAAAAGCAGAGATATGAAAAAGCAACATAAAATAAAACAACGACTCCGGTGGGACTCGAACCCACAACCTTTGAATCACTTCGTAACGTCTAGAAGTCCAATGCGCTATCCATTGCGCCACGGAGCCACCTGTTGCGTTATGGTCAAAAGTGTTTTACATCAGCGATAAAGACTAAACTGCCAAAATTACGTTTGCTATGTTCCGATTTGCCAAATGATGGTAAAAGCTAATTTCAAGATTAGAGTACATGTGTCCTTTTCACACCCCAATTCCTCTTGTTTGCAATAAAACTCCTCCCACACAAAATTTAAACGAGTGAAAGAGATTAGGAAGGCGTCCCCGCCCCGGTCTGAGCGAGCATGCGCAGAAGTCCAATTATTTTTGTTAACTATCCCAACGAACTCAGCTTTCCAAAGTGAGGGCCCGTGTTTGTGGAATGGCTTGTCAGAGAATATTAGCAGCCGTCTGTCTGTACACAATTTGGGGTATTTTTTCATGTTTTACATTGAAATTATATTAGCCGTCGCCCCCCGCAGAACAGTTAAACATATGACGGTACATCTGCAAGGAGATGCCAGTGTTAGATTCAATTGTCCACTACTACCACCCCCCCCCATTTTTAGAACGCACGTTGTAGGATTAAAATGCATCCATTCAAGATTATGTCAATGCCAAATAAGATTTTTTTTTTCATCGACCTTCACTTTTTGATTGAACAAGGCTTTGCTATATAAATACCATTTTGATCAAACAATTAGAAGGATAATGATATGAATAAATCGTATTTGCTTGTTCGACCAACGATGCCTGGCTATAGAAAACAGAGCAGGTGCTGCAGCGAGTCAGTCGTACGAAAGTCTACAAGAGGGACACACACGCGTGTCCATTGCTTTATCCCAGCGGACCCGCTTACGTAAAGCTGCACTGACCCAGTGGTTGAATCGTTCGGGGAGTGGTGTCAAGCTCATTTTCACTTGGTGGCCCTTTATGACTGTGAATTTAGTGAAACCACATACATGTTTTATCACTTCCACATTCAACAAATACGTAGATGGGTATGTAGTTTTGAAATCAGAAGAATAATGACTCGCCTTAACATTGTTTGCGTTAAGGGATTTGGAACAAAAAAATGATTGTCATATGTAATCCACAATAACATGGAGATCTTGGAATTTGAAATTTTAATTCAGACCTTAGCAAGCACATTGGTAGTTGACATGCTTGATTTCATTTTGCAGGCAACATAAAACGTGGCGGGCCACATTTAGCCCCCAGGCCTTGACTTTGACACATGTGGGTGAATGCATCAACCCAAGTGCTGAAATCGTTGGTTCAATTCCTGCTGCGGCCTTCTTGTGTGGACTTGGCATGTTCTCTCCGGGCCTGGATGGGTTTTCTTTGGTCCCTCTGATTGCATCCCACGTTCCAAAAACATGCATTGCAGGCTGATTGAACACTCTATATTCATTGTCCCAAGGTCTGAGAGTGAGCGCTTTAGGTTTTTAATATCTTTGTGCCTCGTGCTTGCCTAACAAAGAGTTCAGGGTTCCCCGCCTACTGCCTGAAGACGGTGAGATAAGGCCACACAGCTCGCTTGTTGAGAAGACATGCAGCACTGGACGAGACTGCAAGTGGCACATTCCAGCTGTCAATACACTTACAGAAGTATGCGACGCATTCCAAATGTTTGCGCTTCGCTTTCTCTGCTCATTTTCATGGCGTACAAACAACTTTTCAGAACATGAACATTGTCTCGAGACACACCAACATCCATAATCACATGAAAGATACACGCAAAAATAAAACAAAGAAAGGGAAGGAAGTTTATGTCTGTTCCAAAGTACGTTTTCTTAAATGGTTAGATTTTCTTCACCATTGCACAGCACAATTCTAGTATTGTGCACCAGGGAAAGTCCGCCAGTACTGTACAGCTATCTGGAAGTGGTTGCTTCACTCTCCACCAGGAAGTACACTGGATGCTTTTCCCAGTGGTTGGGTGACATTCTATGTTATGGCAAATTTAATTCATAATGCTATTCAAAAGGATTACATGTTTCCAGGTGACCCATACTTTGAATTGTGTAGTGAAGGCTGCCTTTGTTAAATACAATAGATGTAGAACTGCCACTTGAGGAGTAGCGCTGGATGAACTCCCACAGGAAGGAACACCGAGCGGGAATGAGACTCAGACCAGGATGTGAAAGGTGGACGAAATGCCCGCAAAGGGAGACGAACGAACTCTGACTTTGGCATGCTGTTTTCTCCAACCTGCTATACCTCTACCCGTAATTGTAATCCGGCCAATGTTCAATATATTATTGGTTGGGAATTTGACCTCTGCCGCGTGGTGACTCATATGAACAGCCGTGCAGTAGGGGAGATTTGTTGTTTTTCTGCCCGTCTCAGGTGCAGCCAAAAGGCAAGCTCCAACGGTGGTTTATTATGTATACTTTTCATCCAATTGACATATCTCAATCTTTCATTTTACTAACGCTGTGCATTTTCCCCATTCAATTATTTTGTGTTCAATCAAGTCTTTCCACAGACTAGCCTACACATAATTAATAATGTAGCATATGGCCATATGTCAGAGTGCTACAGGACATTACGGCGTTGTCGGAAAGTAGGAAGAAGCAGTCGATATGAACATGGTACCTTCATTCAACTACCTGTACTATCTATCATTGGTGTCACTGGGTTAAAAACTGCTTATGTCGTTTGTAAACTCCCCTTTTGCAGAAACAACATGTTTTGGTCAAAACCTCATGGTTAGATCAGAGTGAAATGACCTATTTAGCTGGTCTGTGACTGGTCCTTTCAGGGGAAAAAAGGTTACAAATAAGGAGTGACGACTCAAAGGGGCCTTACTTTGCTACATTTTGCATTTTTAAGCAGTCCACCACTACAAGTGTTTATTACCCCCAGAAATACTTGAGAAATAAAACGCTGTGGTAACATAATTATTTTTGGTCGAATGGATCTGCCTGTATTCAACAGCAAACACATGACATTACTATGTGTTGGATTTGCCTAGAAACAAGTGGCGGATTTGTAGAAGGCTGATCACTTTTTAGGATTAATCAGCACCAATCATGCACCTTCGTGGACCTTCTCCAGATAGCATTCCTACCAAGAGTACACAGCCCTTTTCACCGTGCCTCTCCGTTAAATAGAAATAGTGTGCAATTTTTTTTGATTGATGAAGTGGGTACTCAAGCAATCAAAAATGGTGTCTTAAGAACAATATCTGCTTAAAAAGAATTTATGATTTCAAAATGTGATTATTGTTGCATCAAAACAAGATATGAGGGCACATTTTATATCATAGAAATACTTTTTAATTTGACAGTTCATCATAGTATAATTGTAAACAATATTGTACATTTTAAAAATGCATATTTCCTTATTCATAAAACCACTTTACGTTCATTCGAATGCACCCCTTGTTCCCCATCCCATAAACATAAGCACACACACACAGGATTAAAATGACTCAATGATACCTTGCACCTACACACGTAGACGCACGCACATGCACACACGGGCACGCACACCACACACCACACTCACACACACGCGCGCACACACACACACACACACACACACACACACACACACACACACACACACACACACACACACACACACACACACACACACACACACAGAGATCTTCAAGTGGGGAGTTGACTGGATTGACGATGTAGAAACCACTACCTGGACAAGTTAGAGATCCTGAGAAAAACAGAAAATATTTTTTTAGAAAAAAAAAAAAAAAAACTAAAAACAAGACAATATATCATGTCCACAAAATTCAAACTCATGAAAAATTGAGTTATGATCTATCTCATTCGATGGCATAGATCATAACCTAATTTTCCAATGTCTGAAATTGTTAGTGAGATGTGGAATGTCGGGCAGATTGTTGTTTGCTGCTGAAATTGAGCAAAACTGTTCACAGTCAAACCAGTTTTCAACGATACTCCGTTCCAAACCGATTTGGTCGCAAACCGAAACATTCCCCGTTATAATCAATGTCTTTTTTTTTTTTTTTTTGTAAATCATGATTGACGAACACAAACACGCCTGCCCACAATGGAACGCTAAATGAGGATAATGCATCGGTCACAATGAGCTCTTCAGCTCTTTCCACAGATTTTCAATTGGATTCAGGTTTGGACTTCAGGTTTTGGATACGTTTATTTTGGAACCATTCCATTGTAGATTTGACTTTATGCTTTGGATCATTGTCCTGTTGCCAGATCAATATCCGTCCGTCCCAGTCTCAGGTCTTGTGCAGATACCAACAGGTTTTCTTCCAGAATGTTCCTGTATTTGGCTCCATCCACCTTCCCGTCAATTTTAACCATCTTCCTTGTCCCAGCTGAAGAAAAACAGGCCCAAACCACCACGTTTGACAGTGGGGATGGTGTATCCTGGGTGAAAACCTCTGGGACGACCCAGAACACGCTGGAGAGACGATATCTCCCGGCTGGCCTGGGAGCTGAGGAGAGGGAAGTCCAGGCTTCCCTGCTCGGCCTGTCCCCCCGCAACCAGACCCCGGATAAATGGTGGAGAATGAATAGATAAGTGGATGATTATAAAATCACATTTTAATGTGAAGTGGGAAATCTTATTTTGATGTGATTGTGTCCCCCCCCCCCCCCCCCCCCCCCCCCCCCCCCCCACCTCCACCATGGTGCTCCGGAATGTAACTTCTTTCTAATTCTAACACGCTACATCAGGGCTACATAGGTGATGATAAAATGTACTGCTTACAAACAAACACATAGAAAGCTAGAATGTTGGTGTGGCCCAAAGCCACCGTTTCAGTTTTTCCACACGGTAGCTTTGATAAATTCATTGCCCACCACTAACTTGCAATATGAGACCATGCGCTGGTGCGAGCTGATTGAGCACAGTTTGGGTTTGTTTTGCTTTCACATATTTTAACGTCTGTCGAAGATGCGGCGTAATGACACTGACATGACCGTTGTTGATTGGCGAACTAAAACGGTGACTAAACACCTTGAAGCTCTCCATACACGTGGTTACTGACTTACTGCAGCTTTTCCTGAATTAAGTCCAAGCGCTGTCGGTCAATGAAGCGTGAAAAGAGGGTCATCAGGTTGGTAGGTGTGAAGAGAGGAGATGAAAGTGATGACGCGGGGATGCTGAGCAATTCCCTGGTGACAGAAAACACCAGCTCTGTCCTGGAGAAGGAGAAAGGTTTTGAAACAGGTGGTCAGGAATATGGAACACAATGGAATATATATACACACACATTTAAATGGCATGGCCAAACATTTAATGCACAACGCAAGATTACAAGTAAGAGTAATTTAAATGTCAGCCATCTCACCATCGATTGTCATCCATGAGCTGACAGTTGGGGTCAGAGCTTTGCATCCGTTCTCCTTCACTCAAAATCAGATAAAGCAGCGTCACACCAAACTGAAAAAAAGGACACATTTTGTCTTTGTGGCTTGTTACAAGTTTGGTAGTGCCAGTCTGCCCACCCGGAACCATTTTGGGGTACGGAGGACGAGAGGGATTTCATTAGTGGCTTGAATGCAAAAAGGAACCAGCTGAAAAAGGCTGAAGACTTCTCCATGGAGAAGTTATACAGAGCATACAATTTAAGACAGTATAAAGTTATTATTTCTAAATTCAGAAATTAAGTGGCTTTAACACTTTTTAAGACCCTGTGGGATCCAGGTTTTCACCTGGATCCCTAAAGCAAAGATTGGAGAAACAAGAAAAGAGAAGCTCTCCGGCTCAAGTGGATGTCTGTATAGTGGACAAAGAGGTACTTATGGACAGCATTGGCGTAAAACTTTTCAAACGTATAATTCCATTTATGAATGAATGTATGAAATTTAAAACATTCCATGCAATGAGAAGAACACGGGCTCACCGCATTTTCCCAATACAAACCTAATTTAGGATTTACTACTCTGCAGCACGGATCATCACCAGAAACCTCTCCTTTTATCACATCACCCCCGTCCTCCAGCAGCTCCACTGGCTCCCGGTCAAACTTAGAATTGACTTCAAAATACAACAGTCAAGTCTCGTTATATCGATATTCAAGGGAGTCCGAAAAAATATCGATATAACCGGGACTATCGATATATCCGACCCTGTTTGCATGTAATTTTCTCCGTGCGTGCATAGAAATAGTATCGATATAACCGGGACTATCGATATATCCGAAATCGATATAACGAGACTTTACTGTACTTCTTTATACATTTAAAGCCATCCATAACCTTGCCCCCCATACCTTCTTCAAATTTCTGTTCCCTCTCACTCCCCCAGAACCTCATCCGCCCTCCACCTCTGTGTCCCCTGCCCGTCTCAGCACGATGGGGGAGAGGGCTTTCAGCTGCTCAGCCCGCAAACTCTGGAACTCACTTCCTCCCAACATCCGTAATATTGATTGTCTTCCAACCTTCAAATCCCATCTCAAAACGCACCTATTTAAAATTGCATTCTCTGTATAGTTTTAACTCTTGTTCTTATTTATAATTTTATCTGTGGTGTTATTTATGTCCCTGTTTTGTGATTGTAAAGTGTCCTTGAGAGCTTTGAAAGGCGCTTATGAATGAAATGGATTATTATTATTATTTCAACAATAATACAAAAGTTATTGCTCTGCTGAATCTAGTTTGACATTGTGCGACTTTAATGCATGGTCACTTGTGTCTTGGCATTTTACATACAAGTGTGCGTACCTTGTTGTGCAATACTGTGGCAAGTTGACCCTCACTGCCCTGAAGCTCCTGGAGCAAGTCGGTGAGGGTGGCGCTCGACATGGACATTATCACTGCTGAGATTGGCTCCACTAACCAGCACAGCACCTAATAAAAGCACAGATACATGAGTCCTGAGGTGCATCTACACACTACCTGTAAAAAAAACAAAGACGAGTGATATTTTGGTCGGAATGCTACCTACTTGGTACGACGCATGTAAAAGCATCTAGCGAGCAACAGCTTCGGTTGACTACTATTGCGCCTGAACAGGTTTTGGCGATTAAACTATACAGTATGTCTGCGAATGTCATTCTCACGAAAGGATGACAAGAAAAGGTGGGGAAACTTATGCTAAATGATCATCTAAAGTAAGAATTGACGGAGACAGTCAGAAAGTGCTTGGGTGGCAGACGTCTGGCTGGCATCCCATTGAAGATTGAAACATTTGAAATACAAAATAGCAGACTAATTATAAAGTCAAAGATTCAGTGGAGAAAATCATACTTTCTTAACTGAACAAGAAACAAACTTCTGTTCCTGTGTACCTCAGCCAGGTGGATTGGCCAATCAGCTTAAAAGTATAAGATAAGATGAAACAGGGATCTCATCCAAGGGAAATTAAAAAAGAGGAAAATGAAACAGATCAGCCGGGTGTAAATATATGAATGCAAGATTGCATATTAAATGTCTGCTACACACAGTGCCTTGCAAAAGTATTCGGCCCCTTGAATCAACCTTTCAGCACATTTCAGGCTTCAAACACAAGGATATGAAATGTAATTTTTTTGTCAAGAATCAACAAGTGGGACACAATCGTGAAGTGGAACAACATTTATTGAATAATTTAAACTTGTTTAACCAATAAAAAAACGAAAAGTGGGGCGTGCAAAATTATTTGGCCCCTTTACTTTCAGTGCAGCAAACTCACTCCAGAAGTTCAGTGAGCATCTCTGAATGATCCAATGTTGTCCGAACTGACTGGTGATGACTGTTGTCTTCTACAAGACACTAAGCGCCTTTCATCACACTCAAGTACCCGTTACAGTCACGGTATAATGTACGTTTACGTTTTGTAGCGTCATAAATGTTGTTAGTTGCTTTTGAATCTTTCTTCTGGGGCTGAGGTTCTGTGCACCTACTTTGGAAAATGATATGCAAACGCATGACCTCATAACGCTCAGGAAAGTCCGAAGCACGAAGCAGGCTTCTGATTGGCTGCCGTGCCGAGTATGCAAATTTCAGCTGCAGGTAGGATATTTACAGCCTATATCTGTGTGATTGGAAACAATACACGTGTACTGTTTGCGCGTGACGGCAATGGCATCCGTGGCGAGTTTGTAGAGCGTGCGGTCAGCACAATTTGCGGAGTTTAACACAAGTAGATATTATTGAGCTAGAGTATTTCGTTGTGTAACAGACGCAATCTTGATAAATCGCAGTGCATATGTTACTTTAATCTATTTACATGTCCTACTCCCAGTATCTGCAAAATAGTATGTAAATGCCATATGCCAAAATAGTATGTAAATACCATATCATATATTACAATACAATAGCACATTTATTATACATAGAATAAGGTAAGTTGTGTGTAGTTTTAAGGCTTATTTAGTTGAAAAGTATATTTTATGGAATTGGGATTATTCCCATTTTAATGGTTTCCTATGGGATTTTTTTTTTTCGAGATACACACTTTTCGCCTTACACACTCTGTCTGGGAACCAATTAAGTTCGTAAGTTGAGGTCTCACTGTATACATAAAAAGACTAGAAATGTGCAAGGGAAATGAAAATAGTATCGTAATAAGCGGTACTATCGATATAACCGATATCGATATAACGAGACTTTACTGTATTGGTAATTGTTCACTTTATTGTGAGATATTGATTATACCTACGGTGATCTTAAAGGAAAACCGACACCACTTTTTTGTTTCCTAACTGACATCAGAAAAACGTTTTATAACATCTAAAATACCCAAAACACGCAGGATGATATTTTTAGTCCAATGCAAAACACCAATAAGTAACACTTAAAGTGTCTAAAAACTACTTCAAATTGAACCCACAAGTGGCCAGTTTCAGAAGGTCCCGCCCCCTTGTTTGTGGTGTCGCGCCAAGACGTCTTGCCTTGCTCGAGAATCAAATCAATGGCTTCAGATTCGGAGGAGATGCTTTCTTGTTACTCATCCAGTTATGAATATGATTCAAATAGTTCTGAAGAGGAAAGCATACATGTTTGCAATCGATTAAAGGAGTCCACCCATATCAATTTGAGCTGTCAATGTCAGCATATAGTGTCCCAAAAAAATGCAGAAAATGGCGACAAAGCTCCGTGGAAATGGGCTGATTTGTCTCCTGGGAGTTTTTGTCAGCGAATATCAAATAGTTGTCTCGGTGCAACACACGATTCACCATTGCTTTATTTATGTGTTTTCCCTCTAATTTCGCCATCAACACGGATCAACACGAAGCTTTCAGACCAAACAAAGTACCACAACATGCATTGTGTGTCCTTTCTCGGTCAGGGACGTTCCCTCCGTGACGTGTAGTCAGGAATCGTCACCAACCTAAAAACAAGACCGGAATATTCAGCGCGAGTCTTAAAACATAAACTATAGCTATATGCGGTGGAATCTTTGTAAAATACGCTCAGTAGAAGTCATTTGAAGCCATTTTACAAATTATGGAGATAACTTGTCCGGAGACGTCGGTTGTCCTTTAAATTGTCATATGCTGGCTACAGTTTTCCTCATTTTATGTTGCGTTGCTTTTCTCAAAATTTGGGGGTAAACCTGCGGTGACCTTTTGTCTGTGTGATCATCTGCTGTGTGTGTGATGTGTGTTTTTGGTCTGCAGGGAGACATGTCGTGATGCTTTCAGAAGAAGTTTAGGAAAATATTCTATGACTTCTTTTAAAGGAATTGGGTTGGCGATTCAGGGAAATGCTTCCCACCCTCAACTATGCCCCGACAATGGATCAGCCAGATCCATACCAAAATAATAACGATATTAGCTATCAGCAACGACATAAATTGATAGGGACAGAGTCCCTCTTATTTACCATGGGCACACATGCTTCAATATTTTTGCAAAATTGGTTGGTTTTGGACTTTTACCGACACCCTTACTCGATTGTTATCTGCCAATTAAATGTTTTGATTACCTGGTCCTGCTTGTCCTTCTTGGCCAGGGTCGGAAGGTTGCGGGCAATCACCATGACAACAGCGGAAGCATGAGAGGCAGGTAGGTAGGGGATGAGCCTGGAGATGAGCCGTTTGCCTTTCCTCACCGACATGATCATGATACACCGCTCATCGCTCACCCTTTCCAGAGAGCAAGAGAATCAGTGTGTTACCTATTATGTCGGTAAGATTATATTTTTCAATGATTCAAGTTCAGTCAACCCTTAATGATTCGCAAGTCAAACACAAAACAATTTGCTGAAACATGCATCCATCTGAGGGTCACAAAAAATATTCCACATTTATATTTGTGTAGGCATTAATACCAGGGAGCTATCATGTTGTGTTGCTGCTTCAAAATACATAATAATATCAATTATTATCTTCCCAGTAGGCTTATTTAACCTTTTTTTTTTGCCTTAGGTGGCGAAGTGTTGGTGAAAGAAAACTAACAGTTCCAGAAAAGAAATATTTACGTTAATAATCTTGGAATGAGTTTAATGAAATGTAGCATTGCTTTCCAAATTGTGTGTCAATTAGAAAAAAAAGCTAAAAAAATGGCATTTTTTTTCTCCCACATCAACATTTCCAGGCCACTCAGTCCAGTCCTTTGGACTCCATTGAAACCATCTTTTCAGTTCACCAACATGCTGGAAAACTGAAACTAAAGCCAGTATGAGCGATTGCAGTTAGGGGCATATCTCAACGGGTGTCGCGACTGAAATGCTTGGCAGAAGTTTTACACCGAATGCCCTTCCAGATGCGACCCACTCATTCTCACACAGGCAGTGGCTCCAGTATACCCATTAGGATGATTCTGATTCTGATTCTTATGACCAGGTTCCGTTCCGACTAACCCTTGGTCAGTCAAAATGGTATTAAGTCGAAATCTATTCAAAATGTAGAATAGAGACTCGGTGCTAATTGACTTGCAAACAACATGATTCGGACGGCACGGGAGCGGGCGAGCGTAGGTCGCCGGTGTTCTACTTGCCCTCTCCCGGCCGTAGCCTGCTCTCCGCGCGGCCCGACCCCGAGGTCGTCTGGGGCGCCGACGTGACCGATCCGCCACCTCGCGCCGAAGCAGAACTAACTCTCTCAAAGAGGTGGCCGAGATCTGGGTACCCTCCAACGCCCTCACGCAGTCAATTGCTGTGCGAGAGTGAGATGCTGGCTGGCCAAAATTGACCTACGCAGCTAGCGCGTTGCGGTGCCAGGGGTAGAATTAAAAAAAAAAAATTACGGTCGTGGCCGTAATTCGAGCCGGACGCAAGTCAGATGGTACCTGTACTGTGTTATTCGCTGGAAGAGTTATGAAGAGAATCTATTCTAAAATGATTTGATGAAATCAGCCACCAGATAATTCAGGAGCTCCAGATTACAATTGTTGCGTAAACAATATCTGTGCTACGTATGCACTATTTTGCGTGCTGGTTATAAATGGAGAGCATATTTACATGCCTTGCTTGTTATCTAAAGAAGTTATCTTCACAAGTTATTTGGCTAACTGCCTGCTATTACATCAAAATATTTCACCGCCAAGTACTTCTCGACACAATTAACAGAATTAATACATAAATAAATAAATATGTACAATAATCACAATTTCTTTCTCAAAGTCAACCAGCATTTTCTCAAAACGTGATAAATGAAAATCAACTCAAGATTGGGCTCCCTTTGTCTATCTTCACTACTGTGCATTTCACGTTTCAAAGCTCCAGTCAGTCACAGTGCCTTATTGAATGGAATTGGAGATCTAAGGGAAGTCAGTGAGTGGCATTAACATTTCTTCACGGCTTTTGGTCAAGCTATGCGGTTCTTAACCTGGGTTCGATCGAACCCGAAGTGTTTGGTGAGTCAGTCTTAGGGGTTTGATGGAGCCTCTGCTGTGGAGGCTAAAACATGACATGCCTTCTTGGCCATCACTAGCTACAGACGATCACATGACATTGCTTGTCCAATATGTGAGAAATGTAGCTGGCTTCGTAGTCAAAGTGTGATTGTCCTGATCGTATGGCGTACAAAAAAAGTACACATATCTATTAGGCAACATAGGATTAGTAATACTGATGAGGTGATACCAGTCGAAGTGGGGCAATCAGGCCAGTCGTTAGTCAGAACAATAGGAACTATCAGTGCAGTTGCAGGGAGAAATCCTCTGCTCCCCCCAACCTGAGAGGAGGGACCTATCATAGCAGAGTCCGGCACCGCCATGTCTGGACAGTAGGGAGATATATATATATATATATATATATATATATATATATATATATATATATATATATATATATATATATATAGGGCCTAAACTACCAGTAATACTTTAGTTTGCTGACAAAGTTTCTTGGATAAGAAGCGAAACGTCCGACACCTTCAAAGAAGTACAGATGACGGCTGAAGACACCTTTTCATCGAAGGGTTAGCTATTTTTAATCACCAGCCTTTAAATGCTTTTAATAACAGCCAATGAGGCAAACAATGGGCAAATTGCTCAGATAAATCAAGATTTTTTTAAACGTTTTTTTAACTACCCCAAGTTTAACTGGTCACATAAATTGGACCAACCACATTTGGATTGTCAGCTTGTAACATACACTGAGCACATTTAATTATAAGCCTTGGTTTAATAAAAATCAATCTAAGTACCATATTTTCTGTTGTATAAAGGGCACAGAAAAGGCTTAATTTTCTTCAAAAGATGACTGTGCGCCTTATACGCTGGTGCACCTTATATGTAAAGTAATATTGAGCGACAACAGGTCTCGCAACTACTGTAATCACCCACCGATTTCATTTCCACTGTAGAAGTAGTGCACGGTCCATACTAGGATATATAAAACGTAACCCAAGACTTTACAGTAGCGCCATTTAATGTGGTGTGCCTTATATATGGAAAACCCTTTTAAACATGTCATTCATTGAAAGTGCGCCTTATACAGGTAACATCCGACTTACGACCGGGTTCCGTTCCAACCAAACGGTCGTAAGTCAAAATATGTCGAAATCCATTCAAAATGTTGAATAGAGACTCGGCGGTAAATGACGGCCTCGGGCGTGTGTCTGGGTCACCGGTGTTATACCAGTTGCCCTCTCCCCGGCCATACCCCACTCTCTCGACCCGCCTCAGCTCTTGGCCTGGCTGCAGCCTGCGTTGGAGTTCAAATGAACGATATAAGGAAGTATAAAAATGTCATGGGTGTTCACGAATCAAAATTGTTTTCTATTCATGGTCAGTGGTACTTCCAAACCCCTGCCAATAGCCAAAGTTGAGCTGAACTTGTCCCTACCTCTCGTCCCACTCCTTCTCCTGTAAAGAGTTACAAAGCTCCATGGTATTGGTTTTGTGCTGTTCCAGTAAAGCTTCCCTGTCCTCCTCTGGTGCATGTACAAACCGTTTCTCAAAGTCTTGAACCTCCAGGAGTAAACTGTAGATCTGGAGATAGTGAGCAAAAATATACTTTTAGCACTCAGGGTGAATTTTGTAAAATGTGAACTGATAGTCATCTTACCTTTTCCACAGTGTAGAGAATCTGTCGTCTTTTATTCCAAACCTGCTTTTCCCTCTTTTCCTGTCATAAGAACACACATACGATCAGAAAAAATATTCAACAAGATATGAAAGATGGTGTTCATGAAGGGAACTAAAAATGTGTGATTTAATCAACACTAAATCGTAATTGACGATATACAATGTGCCATCAATTTGCGTGCAAAAATATCTTCATATTTCAATTGGTGTGCAGGGCAGACGTCTCATTGTGGTTCACAATGGTAAAAAAGAGGGTTAACTCCCTCTGCCTCCGTGTTGGGGGATGGGTTCTTACTGTTGTTTGTGCCAATTCACCAAACAGCAGCTCAGCGTACCCACCCTTTTAGAAGTCCTTGGAGGGTGTGCTGAAGAGTATTCCTGCTGGGGAATTCTGCTGTGGGAGGTCAATTCTCACGTGGGCAATGACAGTGATACATGGAAGGGCGAGATTAAGAGGAACGGCCCCTCCACGATCAGAATTCAACTTGTGTTTTGTTATTGGACTTCTGTGCTCGTCACGGATTGTCCATCACAAACAACTCGTTAAAACATACTGTATGTCCACTTGACACAAGGACAACCTTGGCCACAGTTCGACTATTGCCTTTTTGTTATATCATCAGATTTGTAGCCGGATGTTTTAGACACTGCGGTGATGAGATGGGCGGGGCTGTTAAGTGATTACCACATGATGGTGAGGAGGCTCAGATGGTGGGGGAAAATGTCAGTACTCCCTGGGAGACCCAAATGTTAGGGTTTGTTGGGATTGTCTGGCGGAATCCCCTTTCAGAAGGAGTTTCAACTCCCATTTCGTGAGGCTGGGGACATTGAGTCCGAATGGACCGTGTACCATGCCTCTATTGTTGAGGAGGCCAATGTGAGTTTTGGACATAAGGGTGTTGGTGCCTGGCGTTTGGGCAACCCGTACTTGCTGGTGGAAACCAGCAGTCAGGGATGCCGTCAAGCTGAAGAAGGAGTCCTATCAGGCCTTTATGGCCTGTTGTATCCCAGGAGTAGCTGACCGCTATCGCACGAAGCAAAGAAGTGTGGCGAGGCCATGGAAGACAGCTTCTAGGAAATTCTGGTCCATCATCCGACACCTCAGGAGGGGGAAGCAGTGCAGTGCTTTTTTTGTTTGTTTGTTCCTTTGACTTCAAGACAGCGCCGCGAGAGTGGCTGCCTTTCCAGCAGCTCCTGTATTTTGTTTTTCTACTTTGATTCATTTCACAACTTTGCTGCTGTGAAATGTAAATTTCTCCACTGTGAGACTAACAAAGGCAAATCCAATCCATTCCAATCGCTAACACTGTATACAGTGGGAATGTGGTGCTTCTGACCTCAACAAAGCGTGTTGTAAGCCAGTGGTCAGAGGGCTTCAAAGACCACCAACATGCCTTAATTGGAGCAGCACAGTCAAGGGACTCTGAGGTGAGGTCTCCTATCTCTATGGTTGAAGTCACCAATGTGGTTAAAAGGTTCCTCAAGGGTCTGAATGTTGTGGGGCAGTCCTGGTTGACATGCCTCTGTATTGGCTGACCTGGGTGCGGGTTCCTGTTTTTAAAAAAAGGTAACAAGCGGGCGATTACAGAGGGATCACGCTCCTCAACCAAGAAATCGAGCGTCAGATTGATGGGCCGCAGTGTGGTTTTCATCATAGCCATAGAACAGTGTACCAGCTCTACACCCTGAGCGGCATTCTCGGGGGTGTGTGGGAACTCGCCCAACCAGTCCAGATGTGCTTTGTGGACAAAGAGGAGTTTGACCGTGTACTTCTGGAAATTCCATGGGTGGGTGCTTCTGGGGCATGGGGTACCAAACCCCCTGATACGGGCTGTGCGATTCCTATATTGCGGATGTCAGAGTTTGTTTCGCATTGCGGGCAGTAAGTCAGAATCGTTTCCAGTGGCCAAGGATGCCCACTGCCACCGATTCTGTTAATAACCTTTATGGACAGAGTTTCTAGACACGGGCGAATAAGTATTGAGGTGGAACCGTTTTGGTTGCCTCAGTATAGATGCAGATGATGTGGTACTGTTGGCTTCTTCAAGCTGGGCTCTCTAACTCTCACTTGAGTGTTTCAAAGCTGAGTGTGAAGCTGTTGGGACGAAAATCAGCACCTCCAAATCTGAAACTGTTGTCAGTCGAAAAAGGGTGGAGTTCACTCTCTGGGCTGAGGAGATCTTGCCCCAAGTGGAAGAGTTTAAGTATCTTGGAGTCTTGTTTCACGAATGAAAGCAGAAGGGAGATCGATAGGCAGATCAGTGCAACGGCTGCAGTGATCCGGACTTGAGAGTATATTGGTCCATCGTTGTAAAGAAGGAGCTGACCCAAATTTACTAGTCAATCTATGTCCCAACTCTAATCTATGGTCACGAGCTACGGGTCGTGACCGAAAGAACATGATCCTGGGTACAAGGGAATGAAATGAGTTTTCTCCACAGGCATAAGAAGCTCGGTCATCCGGGAGGGGATCAGATTCAAGCCGCTTCTCCATATTAAGAGGAGCGAGATGAGGTAGCTTGGGCCTTTGATTAGAATGCCCCCTGGACGCCTCCCGAGTCAGGTGTTCCGGTCATGTCCCACTGGCAGGAAACTCCGGGGACGACCAGGCCATGCTGGAGAATGTCACCCAGCTTACCCGGGATCGCCTCGGGATCCTCCAGGAAGATCTGGAAGAAGTGGCTGGGGAGAGGGAAGTCTGGGCTTTCCTACTAAAGCTGCTGCCCCTGCTACCTGACGATGGATGGAGGGATGGGCTTTTATCTAAGGTAGATGGAGGACAAGCAGGGCTCTACATCTAGCTGTCCCAATTAAGAAGGATGGAGTGACTGATCAAAGAGACGCGCATGCAGACACAATACGAAACGTACTTCATCATCCGAGCGTGTGGTCACCACTGCGTCAATCATTTTACGTGGATTGTTGACACTTGACACTGTCAATTTACCCAGAGACCCTGCAAATTGAACTGTGAGGGGGGGGGGGGAAACATTAAATACATCTCATAATAATTATATACATTTCACAATAATTATTTATCGATAAAGAAATGCAATCTGGAGAGTGTGCATAACAGATCTGTTTTAGGACTAAATGACTCCCGTATTTTCATGACCAGTGGACCCACAATAAAGTCTTACATTTTTCAAAATGTATAGGGCACATAATAATGCAAAGGAAATCAACCATACAGGCCTATCGCCCATTGTGGGAAACAATTCCACCAATAAAGGTTCAATAATTTGTTTGTTCGTTCGTTCATTCATTCATTTTCCGAACTGCTTTATCCTCACTCGGGTCGTGGGGGTGCCGGAGCCTTTCCCAGTAGTCTTTGGGGAGTAGGCAAGGGACACGTGAACTGGCCAATGGGGGGGGCACCGAAACAAACACCAATCACACGGAAACTTCCACCTCGGGAGGGTGATACAACACAGTCTTAAACAAGCTCTTTTTGGAATGTGTTACAGAGCCACCAAAAAAAAGTTCAGTATTATTTGTTTATTTGTTATTTGTATTATTATTTGCCTTTATTTTAATCAGTCATTTGGAATTTCTTGAAACACGTGTTGATAAAGACGGATTTGATTTTGTAGTGGCACAGATTAATGATTTAGGAAATGTTCAATCTCTTCATGTACCCCTGCAATGTTCTCGGACAGCTCAAGTTGGGCAACACTGAACTGCAGTATGAGCATCCAGTAAATCTTTCAAAAGCAATAATTTTCAGGGATCATTAAAGGTCATTGCACATCTTATATGAACAAACTACATTGGCAAGAGAAATTAAGTGCATTTGGATGGTATAACTGCATTGGTTGTTTTATGGAGGGGATATAAGTGTGGGAGAGTGTGAGTGTACCAGCAGGGCAGGCCCATGTTTCTGTTCTGCTTGTGTTTACTTTTACCTGGTCTGTAGGTGTGCTCAATCTTGGCAACTTGTGGAGTAATGAGCTTGGTAGTGTGCTCTTTTTTACTGCTGTCTCTTTCTTTTTCCTGACGTTTCTCCATCTTTTCATAGTAGTGCTACGTACAAATATAAGAATGGACTATGATCAGAGACGTATTACAGTAAATTAAAGTGCAGTTTTATTGGCCTGGAATCGTATTCCACTGCAAATGTCTGCACTATTTGTTTACAGTGGAAACCTTGAGTATGTATCCCAGAATATGGAATCAAATTATACTGCTAAACTAGAAAACGGCAGAGGCTTTAGTATGTTAAAAAACATTCAAAGTTTCAACACAGAATAAACAACACTTTTACATCCCAACAAACCTGATAGTAGTAGTCATCCAGGAAAGGGTCAGTGCTTTGAAGCTGCATCATTTGGATTTTGGTTACCCATTCCTTCTCTTTCTGAGTCATCAGATTACTGTATGGGTCCCTGCTGCGCCAGTCCCCTCCAGTTCTGTTTCGTTCTCTTCATGGATTTCAAATGGTTCAAAACGGATTGATTTTATGTGACCTGGTATTGTTTAAAGTACAAACACATTTCACACAATAACATACCCGCCCCTGTTTTGCATGCGTTGGGTAAGTATACGTCGGTGCTGAGGATGGAGATGAGTGGCATTATGCCCGATTGGTGGCATGTGGCCGAGATGACCATGAGGATGCGGTGGCCCCATTCGATGACCGTGTGTTGGGTGTGGGCCACAGAAAAATGGTCTAAAACCACCACCAGCTGGTAACAAACTAGGCACCGGACCACCACGGGGAACTCCGGCCACCTACAAACAGGAAAGTCTGTGATACAGCGCAGGATTGAAATGCACGCAATTGCAAGAAAAATATAAGCAAACATTATTTTGAAAAAAAAAAAAAAAAAAAGAAATAAAAAAAAAAGAAAACATACATACCAAAAATGGCATAACTGTATTACTGACCTGAGAGTTGAGAAGGTGGGCCCGTTGAATCTGTGACAGCACAGGACCGACTCTTGGAGAAAATGGCCCACGACACAGTGGCGAGTTCTTGCGGGGGAGGGTCGTGAAGAGAAGGCAAAAAAATAAATACATATTTGGACATTTATGATAGAAAGTGACAAAATTAAACAATTGTGATGAGATTAGATTTAGATAATCTTTTAGTCTCACAATGGAACCAATTCCAATTCACAGCAGGAAAGTTATGAAAGGAAGAGGAAGTAAAAAGAATTAGTAGACAAACAAAATATAGGAGCTGTTGTAAAGGCAGCCACTCTCGCGGGGCTAAAAGTTGATCAAGTCATTTGTCTGTATGAATCTTGGGCACAATTCGTCTGTGTAAGCACTCAGTCGTACAGGAGTGGTCCATCGATGAGAAGGTTTCTTCAGCCGTCATCTGTACAAATTTGAAGGTTTCGGACGTTTCGCCTCCTATCCAAGAGGAGGAACTAAAGTCTGACTGGTCGTGTCGGCCCTATTTATATATCCCTAATGTCCAGAAACCTTCACATTTGTACAGATGACGGCTGAAGAAACTTTCTCATCCTTGGGCACAATTGAAATCAACCAATGGATATTCTAAGAAAGAAAAGAGCTGGGGAGGAGGGGATACGTTGATATCAATATAGCATCTGTGCACCGTGTCCCCAGAGAGGGTATACACAGCACACACAGACACTTCTGTTTTTCGTCAATTCTGATAAAATGAATCGTACTTTTGAACAATATTCTGTCCGGAAACTCAGAACATTCATTTTACTGTTCTGTTATACAGGGTGCCCCACAAGAAAACAGAGCCCAATGCAAGTATCAGCCAGATACTAAAAAGCTATGTTCAGAATTTGTGAATGGATTGTACTCAGCCTGCAACAGCAGATGAGCGTTGGGGATTATCAAATGTGAGCAAATAACTGTTTTGTAATAAATTGCTCGTGGCTTTACTCCCGAGTGCTTTCTACTATCTTTGTGACTGCTTTACTATCATCCTGTATATGATAGTTGTCCATGTTAAGCGCTTTGTTACATCTTCAGCTGTTGTTAAATCACTATAAAAATCACTATTTATTGTATTATATTTTAGTGCAATTACAGTATGTTAAAGTTAGTTTAAAATAGTTCACCTTAACTAAAATCCAATGTCACAATGTGACCAAAGGTGTGTTCATGAATCTTTGAAATTCTCATAGTGTGATTGTGCACTCTGCACTGTGAAGTCGGCGTGCTAACCACTCGACTACCGGACCGCCCAGTTCTATTATGTTGTCGCAATGATTTTTAATAATGTGGTAGAGTGACCTTCAGTGCCCTGAGAAACACTGCAAAATAACATTGTATATAATTATTACCCTTGTGACCATAAAAGAGATCAGAAAATGGATGGATGGGAAATATTATTATTATTAATCAGAATCAGAATCATCTTTATTGCCCAGTATGTAGAACACACAAGGAATTTGTTTCCGGTCGAACATGCTGCACTCGTATCATCAGCAAAAAAATTGCAAAGAGGCACTATACAATTCCATTTGGGCTACTGTTCAAAGAGTTAATGGCTTGGGGGAAGAAGCTGTTTAAATGTCTGCTGGATTTGGTGCGCATAATATTATTATTAGTAATAAGAATAAGAATAAGATTACATTATATTTTAAGCGCCTTTCAAAGCTCTCAGGGACACTTTAGAGTCACAGACAAGCATAGGTACTATAATAAATAAAATACAATTATAAATAGTAGTAGCAAAAATCAAGTGACTCAAAACAATTTGAGTGGAATGTCTAAATCAGGGGTGTCAAAGTCATTTTTTTGCCACGGGCTGCATTGTTTCCTCTCGAGGGCCGTTATGAATTTGGGGAAGCAATTAGAATGTTTAATCCCCTCCACATATTGCATATAGAGCGCTCAACAAATTAATGAACAACTAGTTTTCAAATCTGAAGTCAAGAATAATGACTGTTATTGTGGTTTACATCCAAAAATATGAAATTTTGGTGAGGATTGAATTGGATTTACCTTTATTAGTCTGGCAGGGGAGAAATTTACATTTCACAGCAGCAAAGTGATGAAAAGAATGTAAGTAGAAAAACAAAATACATGAGCTGCTGGAAAGGCAGCCACTCTGGTGGCACCGTCTTGAAGTCAAAAGAACAACAACAAAAAATTATAGCAAGCATCATGGAATTTCACAGGTTTGATTTGTTTTCGTGGGCTGAAAAAAAACCATGCGGCGGGCCGGATTTGGCCCCCGGGCCTTGACTTCGACACCTGTGGCCTACATTATGAATAATGAATAATGGAACTGTATAGTGCCACTTAGCAGTTTTTTTGACGACGATACTAGTGCAGCGTGTTCTACCGGAAACAAATTCCTTGTGTGTTCTACATACTTGGCAATAAAGATGATTCTGATACAGTAAAGTCTCGTTATATCGATATTCTCGGGAGTCGGAAAAAATATCGATATATCCGATACTGCAGGCATGTAATTTTTCTCCTTGCGTTCATAGAAATAGTATCGTAATAAGCAGTACTATCGATATAACCGATATCGATATAACGAGACTTTACTGTATATATATATATATATATATATATATACAGTAAAGTCTCGTTATATCGATATTCAAGGGATTCCGAAAAAATATCGATATAACCGGGACTATCGATATATCCGACCCTGTTTGCATGTAATTTTCTCCGTGCGTGCATAGAAATAGTATCGATATAACCGGGACTATCGATATATCCGATATCGATATAAAGAGACTTTACTGTGTGTGTGTGTGTATATATATATATATATATATATATATATATATATATATATATATATATATATATATATATATATATATATATATATATATATATATATATATATAAATATATATATATATATATATTACAGTAAAGTCTCGTTATATCGATATCGGATATATCGATAGTCCCGGTTATATCGATACTATTTCTATGCACGCAAGGAGAAAATTACATGCGCGCAGGGTCGGATATATCGATAGTCCCGGTTATAATCGATATTTTTCGGACTCCCGAGAATATCGATATAACGAGACTTTATATATATATATATATATATATATATATAATATATATATATATATATATATATATATAAATTGAATAAGGGCAGTGAAAAGTATTGGGACATTGAAAACCATTAAAAGAAGCAGGGTTAAAAAAAACTCACAGCGAAATTGAGAAGAGTGTTTGGTGACAAACGTTCAGGAAAAGGAGGAGGGTATCTGTGTTGGATTGGGGCTCTCACGTGAACTGCTGTAGGATGATGAATCTTCAAAACACAGAAAACGAGTTATAGTGCAACCAGAACATGCAGTCGTCAACTCATACCAAAGGATTGCAAAAAGCTGCTTTGAACCTTAATAAATTAAGAGTCTGTCAAGAAAAAGAAATGTAATGCATGGGTTGGTTTGTCGATTTGAAAACAGTCACATCCTAATTAGCACATGACTTAAAACAATTTCTGTCACCGAACCTTTCATTTAGCTTATACAGTAGGTGTATGTAGACATGTGCGTGTTCGTCAGACATTGTCTTGTTCAAATACAAAGTCAGACATAGGAATAAGAATCCATCTATAATAATATATCACCGGTAGCTGTGATCTGTTTGTACCTGATGATTTAAGGAGTGACCTAATGGCTGTTTCGGTGGAGTTCCAATCGGCACTGCCCTGACTGGAGGGGAGCCAATCACAGGAGAAGATGAGCGTGGGGGTGGAACCCTTTCTGACAGATCCCGTCCTTCATCATTCCTCCCCTGAGACGGATGTTTTGGAAGTCCAACCTCTTTTATTACTGACGTTAATGGACTATC
The DNA here is from genome assembly GCF_051943395.1 of Hippocampus bargibanti. Taxonomy (NCBI): domain Eukaryota; kingdom Metazoa; phylum Chordata; class Actinopteri; order Syngnathiformes; family Syngnathidae; genus Hippocampus; species Hippocampus bargibanti. Next base: position 1,459,434 of record NC_142743.1, on the reverse strand, counting down.
CTGAAGAGTCAGCGAAAAACAGGCACACGGTATTAAAACAAAAATAAACCATCAGGCAATACCACAAAGAAGCCGTGATTGCTATTGAGGAGGGTGTCAAATATTTTATTTCAAGGGCCTCCCTCAATCAACAAAGCGACTTCACTGAGGCTTTTCTTTGTGGTTGAATAAGTCATAAATCAAAAACAAATCAGTTTAAAATGTTCTCAATGTTTGAGTATAAATAACAGTATGTCCTGAAATTGTTGCAAATCGGTACATTTGGATTGTATTGTATTGGATTTGCCTTTCTTAGTCTCATTTCAGGTAATGTTTTCCATTTAGATTAGAATTTCAGGCCATATATTTGACACCCATGCCTTTCGAGTACTACAATATTCAAGCGAGTGAGCTGACTGTAAAGAACTGTTTCCAAGAATTGCAGACATAGAAAAAAAAAGTATAATTTATAATTAAAACCTTTTTTCTCCACAAATGTTGTCCCACATGAAATGAAATATGCACTCTACCTGATAAGTGTTTCTTGACCATTCACAAAAAACAAGCCACTACTCTTTGCTGATGCCAAATAAATTAAATGTAATAGTGACAAAATTTACCAGTATAACATGACTATTGGTTCGAACTCCTGATCAGTGCTTGCTAACATGTTTTAGTTTGTGCACCACTGAAGCAGAGCACAACTGATTATGAAATGAAAATAATTTCACATTTATTATTTTATATTTACGTATTTGCTTTCAACATTTAGCGTGTAGCAGACGTGCACATTTCACCATGACGTCCCTGATCCACTGCTGAAAAGGATGCTTTGATCCTCTCCTCTTTCATCGAGAACTGCTTCATGTCACAAAGAGCATACAGCAAGTGCTGAAGAATGAATAATAATAAAATAAAATAATAAAAAAAATAATAATCATATATTTTTTTAAGCACCTTTCAAAGCTCTCAAGGATACTTTACAGTCACAGACAAGCATAGATACTACAATAAATAAAATACAATTACAAATAGAATACAATAAATAAAATACAAATACATACATACATACATATAAATAGAAACAAGAGATAGAGCTACATAGAAAATAAAATTTTAAATAGGTGGGTTTTGAGATGGGATTTGAAGGTGGGAAGAGAATCGATGTTACAAATGTTGGCTCGCATGGTGGCGGAAGATGTCGGTCCGACCTGGCATGCTCAGATGTATTGAGGGTTAGTTGGGAGCGTCTGACAGAATCTCATGTAGGCGGGGGAAATACAGTCCGAGTTGACCATGGTCAACTACTCTACGGTTGAGGTAGCTAATCAGAGCTGCAGACATAAGGTGGTCAGTACCTGTCAAAACACCCCAAACCGCTGTTGGACATCAGGAGTAAGAATACAGTGATCCCTTGCTCTATTGCGCTTTGATTATGGTGTCGTCGGTGCATCGCCGTGTTTTTCCCAGGAAAAAAAAAAATCAGAAAAAGAATGCAGAAGGACTTAGAGGTTTTGTACATGGCTGTAGCTTGACTGGTTCCCAGTGCTGATGTCACCCAACGACAGCACGATATCGCATGATTTACATCCAAGTGGATTGGCTGTGCATCTTCTCAGCCCCGCTCAGAACCCCTTCTGTGTTATAATGTGGGTTACTATTTGATCAGTCTAATAAAGTGCTTGCCAATATCAGTGTCATGTTTACTCCGCCATTTAGTGTGTGTGTGTGTGTGTGTGTGTGTGTGTGTGTGTGTGCGCGTGTGTGTGGGAGGGGGGAGAGTCTGCGTGGGGGGTAGGGGACCCTAGTTCGCGGACTTTTGTCTATCGCGGGTGGTCCTGGTCCACATTAACTTCCTGACAGGTTCAAATTCAGGTGCACCATCCAACGCGTCTCAGTGCATCATTAACACTGTTTTATAGTGAAGATAGTAATGCAATTGGATTCAACACCATCTGACGCATAAATGTCTTAGTCATCGAAAATATGAACTTGAAACTGAAGAATAAAAAATACTTTTGTTGGAAAAAAGAAAATGTAAATCAATAAAAATAAAATTAAACAACTCACCTCCATGTGTGTAGCTAATCCGGGGCAACCACTGACTGGTCCAAAACCCATACTGTTCTCCCAGATATTGCGAGAGTTCATCTAAGTGCGATGGGAGAGATGCGGGGGATAGGATGACGACTGTATATAGTTTTATCAAATCAACGAGCTGCTGCAAAGACATGAGTAAATATAATAAAGATCCATAATGTTGATCTCCTCAAAAAAATGAAGGGAATACTTACAGTCAGTCTGGAAAGTATTCAGAACGCTTCACTTTTCCCTTCATTTTTCTTATGTCATTTTCTTAGCCCTATTGAAAAAAGAATACATTCTTTTTTTCCTCAGAATTTTACACAAAATACATCATGATGACAACATGAAAGATGTTTTGGTAAGATTTTTGTAAATTTATTACAAATAAAATAAACAAGCCATTATATGTGCACAAGTATTCGGAACGTTTTCGTAATACTTTGTTGCACCTTTAGTAATTCAGTAATTGCAGCCCTATGAATTTTTGAATAGGTCCATAGTGTGGCACACCTATTTTTGGGCAATTTTTCCCTTTCCTCTTTACAGCATCTCTTACGATCCGCAAGGATGGATGGGAGTGTTGGTGCACAGCCATTTTAAATCAGATCACTCCAGCTATGTTCAATGGGATTCAAATCTGGGCTCTGGCTGGGTCACTTAAGGACATTGACATGGTTGTTCTGAAGCCACTCCTTTGATATTTTGGCGGTGTGCTTTAGATCATTGTCCTGATGAAAGATGAAATGTCTCTGTACATTGCTGCATTCATCTTTCCCTCAATTCCTGCTGCTGAAAAACAAACCCACAGCATGATGCTGCCACCACCATGCTTCAGTGTAGGGATGGTGTTCTCCAGGTGATGAGCGGTGCCTCGTCTCCTCCAAACACAACGCCTGGCCAAAAAGTTCAACCTTTGTTTCATCAAAAAATATATTTTTGTTTATCATGGTCTGAGTCCTTCAGATGCCTTTTGGCAAACTCCAGTCGGGCTGCCATGTGCCTTTTACTAAGAAGTGGCTTCTGCCTGGCCACTCTTCCATGTAGAAGATATATTGCCTACTTGGGTGATTTCTGCACAGGTGGTTGTCCTTCTGGAAGTTTATCCTCTCTCCATCGAGGAATGCTGGGGCTATTGTGCAGCATCTTCACAGCCCCGCTTTGTTCAGCGGAAAGGTCAGTGCTGTTGGACAGTCTGCGGCTGGATGGATGCATGCATGGCTTGAAGAGGCCGCGTTAAGAAGAAACGAGCGTCAGCGCAGAGCACCGATGCGTATGTGAAGCTGTCGCGGCTTGGAATTGAAGCGGATTTATGTGGGACAGGAGATGTGAGACAATCACTTTTCGTCAATAGATGCTACAGCTTCGCATTTGCTTTCAACATTTAGCTTGTGGTAGATGTGCACATTCCATCATGACGTCTCTGATCCACTGCTGAAAAGGATGCTTTGATCCTCTCTTTCATCTAGAACTGCTTTATGTCATAAGAAAGAGGGTACAGCAAGTCCTGAAGAATCTGTGTCTTTGTGTTGGCATATTATTTGTTATTTTTCTTTTGTTTTTCCCAAGATGGCGGTGCGTGAACACGCAGCGGCTCCCCTCTCTCTCCTGGCAAATTGCTGTTTTCATGTTTATTAGGTTTGTTAAGTCATCATTAAGTGCCTTGCACGCTGGGTCCGAGAGGACATTAATTTCATCTGTGCTGTATGTCATGCATATTAGCATATTTGACAATAAAGTTGACTTTGATTTTGTGACTTTTGAACTGTGGGAGCTTATATAGGCAGGTGTGTATCTTTCTGCAGGATGAAACAGGATGAACCAGAGCTCATTTTTGAGCTTCATGGCAAGGGTTGTGAATACTGATGCACAGGTGATTTTTTTATTTGTTTATTTTCAATAAGTTTACAAAAATATTTCCAAAACGTCCTTCATACCGTCATCATGGGGCACCTTGTGTAGAATTCTGAGGAAAACATGTATGCCGTTTTTCAATAGGGTTGTAAAATAAGAAAATGTGGGAAAAGTGAAGCGTTCCGAACACCTTTTGGGCTGACGACAGGTAACATCCGACTTATGACCGGGTTCCGTTCCAACCAAATGGTCCGAAGTTGAAATCCATTCAAAATGTGGAATAGAGACTTGGTGCTAAATGACTTGCAAATGATCTGATTCGGAGCCTGCTTACGACCGGGTTCCGTTCCAACCAAATGGTCGTCCAAAATACAATTAAAGACATTGGATTATAGAGCGCTTTAACAACAGCTGAAGCTGGAACGAAGCGCAAACATGGAAAAATGGGAAATGTTGCCCCTTTTGGTGCAATTATTTTTGATGCATGACTCGGGGTGGTAAGGTGAGAGTTCTGCCGCAAAAGTCAATGTGATTATGAAAGGGCAATTTGTCGTTCCAGTCTGAGCTCTATTTTTACAATAAATACAAGTTGCAACTTAGTATAAGTCGACTCTACGACTTATTAAGTCGTAGAGTAGTCAAATTATGAAAATAAGTGCAGCTTGTAGACCGAAAAAGTAATCATGCAATCAATGTTCTGGCAGTAAATGAGTGACCCAAATAAAACATGTTCTCCTTGTTAAGTCAGAAACGTTTACATGCATGACAATCAATGTTTCATATACTGCAAAAATAAGTGACAATTGTCATAATAATTTGCACAATTTGAAAAAAATAAAAACAAACCTGGCCAATGGTACCAGGTAATGAACGAAGTAAATGTTGTTGCTGTTGGTAGGTGAGCATTGATGAGGGAGGCTGGCCTGGAGTACAGAAAATCTTTCAGTCAAGCAGGTTATAGAATGAAACTGCCAGTACAGTTTATGAGTGTTACATCATATTCTCAAAAAATGAAATGTTTCATAGGTGACACTGGAACTGAGAACACACAGTGTATGTTTGTTTTTCAACTCACCTGAGGTGGAGGACCCAGGAAACCGTTGGTGCCGATGCGTTTGAGGTGAATGTGAAACAGGGGAACCTTGGTGCAGGAGTCTGAGCCTTGAATCATGCCCGAACCTTTGATTTGGGGAAAAGGGGGGCCTTTCTGCTGCCCCGACTCCAGCAATAGCTGGGTCAGCTTCCAGGACAAGTCTTGCCAACGACTCGGCCAAGTCACCTTCCCTTCTTCCATCTTCCACATCTGACAGATGGAAAACAGGGTTAGGGTCGATTATTTTACTTATATACAGCGCTTGCAAAAAAAAATTATACCTCTTGTAGCTGGTCATATTGTCTAAACTGACAATCACAGACCTGAATGCATTTTGTTGAGACTTCAAGTGACGGGCCAACACAAAACAGCTCATAATTGTGAAAGGAAAAACATGATTGGTAGTGTGCATTTGTATTCAGACACCAGTACAGATAACATCCGAATTACGACCGGGTTCCGTTCTGAACAAACGGTCGCAAGTCAAAATGTTCGTAAGTCGAAATCCTTTCAAAAGGTTAAATAGAGACTGTGCTAAATGACTTGCAAATGATCTGATTCATACGCCACGGGGGCAGGCGGGCGTGGTCCTGGGTCACCGGTTCTACCGGTTACCATCTCCTCAGCCTTACCCCACTCTCCACGCCGGCACGCAGCAGTGTGCGGCGCCAACGTGCCACCTCGCCCCGAAGCAGAACGAACTGTCTCAAAGAGGCGCCGGTGGTGCCGGCCGTGGGCCCGACGCGGCGTTGTCGTCGGAGCGATACCGCGCGCCGATGCCCAACCCACCTCGGCTCTAGTCCTGGCCAGGCGTGGCGGGCTTTGGGGGACCTTCCCCCCGTTCTCGTCGCAGCAGTCGCGCACGCCCGAGCGTCAATGCCCACCCGCCTCGGCTCTAGTCCTGGCCGCGCCACGGCCGGCGTCGGTGAACACTCCACCCTCCGGTGCCACCACACAGTCAATTGCTGTGCGAGAGCGAGTTGCTGCCCAGCCAAAATTGTCGTATGCTTTGCCAGGCTGCTGGCGCGTTGCGGTGCCAGGCATAGAATTAAAATTACAAAAATAGGTTCTGGCTGTTCAGGTGGTCGCAAATCGGATGTTACCTGTACTTGATACCCCCTGGTAAACTACAGTGCAACCAAATGCCTTTGCAAATCACTTAATGGTAAATTCAGCCCTACTCTTTGTGATTTCTTTTCAGTAAAAATACAAGTGCTCTGCGCAGGGCTCAGTGGTATGTTTAGAGAACAGCAGCATCATGCAAACAGAGGGAATCAAAAAATAAGTCAAAGTGAAAAATGTGTAGAAGCTGGTTTAGGTTAACAAAAATACTCCAAGCTACGCATATTTTTCTTTTTACATTGAACAGCCCTCCCCAAATGTGAAACCTGGTGACCTGTGTTCCCTATACAAGGCAAAGCCAATGCATGAACATTAAAAATAATCCATTTGTAAGTAGAAACTTAATTTTCAAATGTTTTTCATGAGAGTGACTTTTTTTGTGAAGCAACTTAAGATCATCTTTCTTTGTTGCAACTTTGGATGAGTGTCAAAATCATTGACTTTGCCAATTCGTAGTCTAGGCTAAGCTTCCTTTGGAGATTTCTTTTCATACAGCGAGATTTGCTTCCTTTCACCAGACGGGTTTGTTTTCAGAGCATGTGCTCAGACCCATGTCAAGTCTCTCGATAGTACTGAACACTAATGAACGAGTCAATGAGTAGCATTCATTGCCTATGCAACTCTGTATATTTTGTTCGAAAGCAAGGTCGTTGGTTCCCTACGGTTGTCACGAAGGTCTTGTCACTATTTTGTGGATAAAATATGATCATTGAAATGACATTTACCTTGTAAAGGTGAAATCTGGATCTGTACGCTTTACACGGCTGAAATTGTTGTAAAGAGGGTACACCGAAAAGAGGTTTATTTGTTACCCTGGAGTCAAGAGCTGGGCGGTGCAGAGCAATCTCATTTAGCGTCCAGCGTTCTCATGCAGCCATGAGAAAAAGAGCATACGTGAGTATGGGTAAGAGCATGACAGACGCATGCTATATTTATTTATTTATTTATTTTTGAGATCATCGCTGGCTTGTGTTGCCTGTCCACAGAAGCATTCTAATAGCATTTGTGAGAATGCGGCATATGAGCTGCTTCAATAGCTTTGTCTGAGATTGCAATTTAGATTGATTTGTTCTGTACAGGTATATACATTCCTCTGCAGTTAACACACACATGCACACGGATAGATGCATGGAAATAAACAAAACATTATTTCAGGAGAGTGTTGTATTGTTGTCCGTCAGAAGCAGCAGTTTGTATCGGCAAAAAATAAAATGGAAAATGAGTCTTGTCAGCTGTCAATGCCTTGGCATTATTTGTTAGGGTCATTTATTAATGAAGCAGGAATCAAAAGTAAGAACAAAAACATTCCTCAATATTTGGGACGGCACAAAATGTAACTGCAAGCACCCGATGGTGCAGGCAGCTCGCGCAGAAGATAGTGGCACGAGGAGAGAAGAGGAGGGCCTAACTGTTTGGGAGAGCTTTTGTTTGGGAGGTCAGAGAAAATAAAATGATGTGTAAGAAGATAAAAAAAATAGTGAATTGCCTAAACATTAATGCCTTTTTGTGTGTGTGTGTGTGTGTGTGGGGGGGGGGGGGGGGGGTAACTATTTGGAAGTTGAGCGGCCCGGTAGTTGAGTGGTTAGCACGCCGGCTTCACAGTGAAGTGGTTGTGAGTTCAAAACCTGTTCCGGCCTCCTCTGTGTGGGATTTGCATGTTCTCTTGTCCTTCGGTTTCCTTCCACATTCTAAAAACATGCATGAACACTCAAAATTGTCCTCAGATGTGGGTGTGAGAGTGATTGTTTTTTTTTTTTTTTGCCCTGCGATTGGCTGGCAACCAATTCAGGGTGTGTCCCCCAAAGATGGCTGGGATAGGTTCCAGCACCTCCACTGCCCTAATGAGGAATAAGCCGTACGGACAATGGATGGATGGATATTTGGAAGTTGGCAGTCTTACCATGTTTGAGGCACGCTACTGTCACGTATAGCATGAACCCTTGTTGCTGTGGTTTTATGTTGCGACCACATTGGCAAACAAGTACAGTGGGGCCTTGGCTTACGAACTTAATTGGTTCCCAGACAGAGTGTGTAAGGCGAAAAGTGTGTATCCCAAAAATTAATTTCCCATAAGAAACCATTAAAATGAGAATAATCCGTTCCCAGGTCTCCATAAAATATAATTTTCAACTAAATAAGCCTTAAAACTACATGTAATATACCTTATTCTATGTATAATAAATGTGATATTCTATTGTAATGAAAGAAATAAACTGCTCCGTATAATAGTCACTTTAGTTACATTTGTGATGGTCCTTGATGGCTCTTAAGTGACACCTGTTGCTTTCTGACTTGTAAGGTCTTACAAAACTGAGGCATCACATTATCATTCATCATGTTGATGATTCTCATAGCCACAGTCTTTTCTGGATGGAACTGTTCAATAAAAGCCTGCACATCACAAATTCGTCCATGCGCTTTCAAGGATCAAAGGGTAACATCATGCCAAGCCTTTTCTATCAGCTGGACACAATGATACTGTGACGTTCCGAGCGTGACAGGGATAGCTGACTCTTCGGAACGTTAATAAAAGGGGTTGGATCCCTTAGCAGGCGGTGCTTGCAGAGATTTTATTACAACAAAAGGCGCGAGTCCGATGATTCCACGGACCCGGAATGACGCGACAAAAGAAGGCGGGCGGGGGCAATCCATCCAGCCTATCAAGCTAGGCAAAATAAAATGGCACACGGGGGTTCAAAGACTCGCGATCCCGGAAAGCAACAAACTTACGCGATCACGGCTAACAATCACCTCGGGCGAAGCAAACTCTTGTGCTGACAAGTCCAAGACACTGGCGAGGCACGAGGCGTCGCAATAATGTCACTGGTGAGGTGACAGCGACTCGTTGAAATGTTCCTGTATCGGTGATTAGGGGATTGACAGCAGCTGGCGGAGGTCGGGAGCGGCGGCACCGCCCCAGCTGTCAACTCGCACGTGACAAGTTCGGTGTCATTAGTCACGTGAAAGCATCGAGGAAATAACGGCGTTGTGTAAAGCTTTGTTGCGAAGGATGGTAGCAATGGTGGACTTAGCATATTGGTACCGGGCTCTTTATTTGTAGAATGGTAGTAGCAAGTTACTCTCAGGGAAGTGACACACAGCGTGGGAAATGTGTAGGGCTGAGATTCACATGAAAGCCGCGATGGGCACCTGTGACGCCACAAACGCACACCTCGGTCGTGTTTCTCAATGATCTCCTTCTTCTCCTCGACTGCAATTTTCTTTTGTGTCTTCTTCGGCTGAACACGAGCCTGTGGTGGGGTCTTTTCGGTCCCATAACAGCAAAAGTATTGTTGAAGACGATCGACGTGTGGACTGATAGAAAGGGGGTGTGGAAAGGTAGGCCGGCTGGGGCGCTGTTTGGTCGTGTGCTTTGGTGTTCTTCCGCCAAAGATTACTCTGCCAGCCGTGATGGGGGGTGTGTATTGCGAAAAGTAGTGCTTAATCCAAGGTTTAATTTTCATCAGTGTCACATTTGTCAACCGAAAAGTTCGTAAGGCAAGGTGTTCATAAACCGAGGCTCCACTGTACATGATGTCTCAAGGCCAAATTAACAATGACTTGTTGGAAGCCATTGTCATATTTGCAGAAAAAAAGCATCTCACAAAAGATAAATTTGCAAGTGTAATTTCACACTTGATGGGTGGGCAAGTGCACCAGAGTTTTAAAAGCAATTAAAAAGTGAAGTTCCCATAATTTGTTCCATCTCGCTAAATTACAAGATTGATTTCAAAGTTCAAACAGTTATTTTTAACTCAACTTCTTCAAACTTTAAATTTAAAAACAAGATTTGCACATCTAGCACAATAGGATAAAGATTTCCAGATAACGTATTAAATTAAGTAAATTAATCATCTGTTTTGATGTCACAAACCTGATTGATGTGTACCAGAGGAAGCGGAGTTGTGGGGTGAAGAATACGTTGAGTGAAAAGGAAGCTGGCTGACTGTAGACGTGACACGGGTGGACGATGAATGCTCAGATGCTCTGAAATTTGATTCATCTTTCTCCCCAACTTCGACCCCAATTCCCTCTCCAAGTACATCTTGTTCATCAAGCTCAGCGAGGCGCTTATGTTCTTCTTGCCAGTCATCATCTGGAAAAAGAGATAAGCCAAACTGGTGGTTTGTTATACAATACATCTTTATTTGCAGAGTGCTTTGTTACAGCTGCAGCACGAAACAGTTGTGTTTTGCATCTGTTTACGAGTTGCAAGTCTCCACGTTACACGGTAAAATGCAATATTGCAAAGAAATAGGTCACACAGATGGATTTGTACCTGTTTGACAAGAATAATCATCATTTATAATTTCCTCAGTACGTTCGATAAAATAGCAAAGCCTGTGGTAAAAATCTACATGAGTAGTATACAGTATGCCGCACACTAGCAAATGGAATTAACCCATGCCTTTCAATATGTTTTCACGTTTTGGGATACATTTTTCATCTGTATTTTGGCACACTTCCTTTCTCTGTGGCATACTTGACTTCCAGCACCTCCTGTATTTTGTTTTTCTATTTCTTTCTTTCCTTTCCTCTTCCTTTCATAACTTTGCTGTTGTGTTACTTCCGGGTAGAGTGAGCGCTGGCGTAAATGGCTGCCGCTGCGCACCCGCACAAAACAAGTTCTAATCACGTGACTGAAAAATGTCCTTGAGAGTTTTGAAAGGCGCTTAGAAATTAAATTATTATTATTATTACAGTAAAGTCTCGTTATATCGATATTCAAGGGAGTCCGAAAAAAATATCGATATAACCGGGACTATCGATATATCCGATATCGATATAACGAGACTTTACTGTATTATTATATGGATTCAAAAAGTGATACAGTTCAATAAATTGTATGGGGTGATGTTGGATTGGATTGGCTGTACCTTTATTCGTCTCGCAGTGGAGAAATTTACATTTCACAGCAGTAAAGTTATGAAAGGAAGAGGAAAAGAAAGAATAAGTAGAACAATAAAATACAGGTGCTGCTGGAAGGGCAGCCACTCTCGCAGCGCCATCTCTAAGTATTAAAAAAAAAACATTGGTACACTGAGTACCGGTTCTCTCCTCTGGACATGTCTAGACTGAGATGGTTTGGACATGTCCACAGGAGAGACAGTGACTATATCGGGAGATGAATGCTGAGCCTTGAACTGCCAGGCAGGAGACCGAGAGGAAAACCGAAGAGGAGGTTTATGGATGTGGTCAGAGGATATGAAGGTAACTGGTGTGAGAGAAGAGGATGCACAAAACCGGGATAGATGGAGGACATTGATTCGCTGTGGCGACCCCTGAGGGGAAAAGCCGAAAGGAAAAGAAGAAGAAGAAGACACTGAGTACCGGTTTAGTAGCCGTCAAAAGTGAAAATACAATAATTTCCAAATAGTAGGACCTGGGGGTAGTGCCCCGGTAGTCGAGTGAGGTTTAATTACCGCTCCACCTCCGAGTATGGAGTTTGCATGTTCTCCCCGGGCCTGCGTGGGTTTTTGCTGCGTCCTCTGGTTTCTTTCCACATTCCAAAAACATGCATGGCAGACTGATTGAACACTCCAAATTGACCCTAGCTGTGAGTGTGAGTGGATGTTCGTTTCTGCGTGCCCTCCGATTGGGTGGCAACCGTCCTCCAAATACCACCTGAAGACAACTTCCCCGACCCTTGTGAGGATAAAGCGGTTTGGATAATAAAACAATATAACAAAAAAAGCAACTCTAAATCAGATGGAACTGGTGCGTACAGCAGCACACCCCGGTTACACAAAGTGTAAAAGTGTCTGGACTAGAATCTGTCATCGAAAAACCAAATATTGTTGCTGTCTGGAGAAAGATATTTCACTGTCCTCGACTCCCACTAAACTACACTGTTATGAATATTTTGTATGAGGGAGGACATGGATTGTCAAACTGTGACGTGCTGGGTAATTTCATTGGTCGGATGTGACAAGACTACCTGGAAATATATATTGCCGGCATGGCTTGTAGCATGTGGGAGTGGGAGGAGGTGGGGGGTAATTGTCCAGAAAGGACAGTACATATTCAACAGGTGTAATGGACTGATGTACTCAACAGCAGAACTAACCTATAGCCCCAGCCCCAAAGGTGTCATCGTTAAACTGGTCAATTTCATCTTCCTCTTCGACTAATCCGTCATCTTCCCCCTCTAACGTACAGTCTTCGTCCAGGGACTGTAAAATAAGAGAGAAGGTAATGGAAATTAATGCAGATGTTGAAATCAAAACAGGGTATATGATGTAAAATGGTTGGTTGGTTAATGAATACAGAATCAGAATGCCTTTAAAAGTTCCACAATTGGGAATTTTGCAATCCACTTAGCTATTTGGAAAATACCTGTGAAATCTTCTCTAAAATTTAATTTAATGACACAGACACTAACACACATAATGAATAGCTAAAGTAGACATCACAACTTTGTAAACACCAACAGCTGATATAGCACAACAGCAAAGATATGGGCAACAATCGAATTCACACACATTTTGTGTGTGCGTGTGTGTGTGTGTGTGTCACTTCAAATTATTTGTTCCAGCAATGTGCATTTTCATTTCTATTTGAAGTAAACTTGTTGTGTACTTAAATATTTAATTTGATATTAAATATTAAAAAAAGAAGAGAACAATGACCAACTATGTAATTACGTACCTGTATTGTTTTAGGAAATAATGTGAGATTAATAACAATGCCGTCACTGCATTAATCACCCGCAATATAATGACTGCGAGTATCGTGATTATACAAAATTGTGGGATTCAATGTATTTGTCGGGCATAGCACATAAAAATAGTCGTGTTTTTATTTTCAGGGCTCGACCCAACTGCAGGAGCTTTAGGGAAGGCTATCTCCTTCTATTAATTTATTGTAGTTTAGCTAACTACGTTTCACTTGTGGATAGCATCGGGATAACAATTTAGGGTTGACACGAGATATATAATTTGTTGAAACGATTAAAAGCATCAGCACGTGATTAATGGCAACACAAACATTGCCAATAAGATTGAAAATATTGCGATCGCTATGGGTTAGATAACGGAGTCTGCGATGACTGCGCACGGCTGAGTCCGTAAATGTATCTGATGCAGACTTATAATGCATCTTAACCGACAAGTTAGCGGCTTCATAACTATCTGAGCACTCGGCTACAAAGCAAAGATGGCAAGAATCTGTGGATTCGCGTGGGGTGTTTTGTCGGTCACCACACGGGACAACCCACTAGCATCGATGCTAATCCTGGCGTTATCTTGCATCACCCACGACCTCCGATATCAAACCTAAAACTCACCTACCGAGTGCACTTTAGGCATTCTTTTTCCGACAACGACATACAGATGTTGGGTGATCATTTGATTTATGCGTCAAAGCAGAGCGGACGACAACCCCCGCGGCGCGCCGAAAGACTGTTCCGCGATGTTCTTCCTCCTGCGGCTCAGTCCAGCAGGCAAGCGGGCCGCTTCACAGGCCACCAATGGCTCAGTCGCGAGATTCCTCATATAACTGCCACTGGTGTAGCTTTTAAAATTTGAACCACTCCCCGAAACATTTAATATTCGGCTTACTCACCTGAAATCGAAACATGTTTCGGGATAGGTAGGAGTATAAACAGTGAAACAGCGCGCGAGTGACGCACTCCACACGTTCACGTGAACGTGCGTTTGCACATGACGTGAACGAGCACGCATTCGGACGCTGATGAGGACGCTCCTCTTGATTGGACCAACAGTTAATGTATGAAGCGTTTGTCGCGTCCAAAAAAGTTAACTGAGTAAATGAAAGAAACACTGGTGTAGTGTGACTGAAGGGGGGATATATGTTCTCAACACATTTGAGTACCTTCATGAAATGTATCTCGGAAAGTCTTCATATTGCACTACACCATAGTGTTTTCGCTTTTAATTGGATTTATTAATCTTTCCATTACACTAAATTCCGTGATTAAAAAAAAAACATTTTTGCGGTTTGCTAATCACGTGACTTTCCGACTTTGTCCACACACGCATGCCTCCTGGATGACATGTATTTAATGTAGCAATGGTACAGATCGAGGGTCTTGGTCGATACAAGATGTACTGAATGTGAACGAAATTACCACGCAGGCACAGTAAAAATCATCTGACAAAGACTGTAGAAGTTTTACTTCAAGATATTAGATTTTTTTGGTGCTATTTCGCAGCATTTTGAACAAAATAGAAAGAACATATACATACATCTATTTAGTTGATGCAAAACGGAGGATAAAAACGTTGCCACAAAGGTAAACCAATGCGTTTCAATGGAGAAAAAAAGAAACGTAAAATATTGGAGTGAATAATCTCACTAGATTCAAATGAACAGTTCCAAGTGCCCGCGTGTTGGTGGATACTGTTCATAACTCATGCATCCCCAGCCAACATGTTCAGTTTGGCCCCGACCGACCATCGTCTAAACCACTTAATCCTCACAAGGGTCGGGTGGGATGCTGGAGCCTATCCCAGCTGTCTTTGGGCTTTAGGTGGGGAACATATTGAAATGGTTGCCAGCCAATCACAGGGCGCACACAAACGAACAACCATTTGCGCTCATGCTCGCACCTAGGGACAATTTTGAGTGTTCAATCATTCTGCCACACGTTTTTGGAATGTGGGAGGAAACCGGAGAAACCCCACACAGAACATGCAAACTCCATACTGGTACCCCGAGGGGGAATTGAACACGGTATCTCTGTGCAACGGAGTTGTGCACTAAGATTATTAAATTACGATGGAAGTGACGCAACGGCGCACAGTGTGGCACTAAGTCCCGCCCATAATTTTCAGAACTACTTGGACGAGATTTATGGTGAGTCGCATTTCTCTGATGGTCTGGATTAATTCGCATTTTCATGACAATATCTTATTTTGTTTCCCCCTTTTGTACTGTCTAGTGTTATCTAATTAGTTCACTGATTCCTTTTGAGTCCAGATTACTTTTTGTGTCATTATTTAATTTTAAATAAAGTTTTGTCCATTGGAACTTTGAAGCACATGTGCTTCATAGTGCTTTTCTGTTGCGCAGTTAATCACAAGACGAAACCCATGCGACTTCACCCATCCCTTCTGCCACACTGTGTTGCAGGTAATGATTGTTTCATTGTACAATATTTTGTTTATGTCATGTTTCATTTGGCCGTGAGTGTTCGTGGCATGTTGAACTGTGCCGCCATTAAAACATAACACACGTAAATGAAATGAAAGGCCTTTTGGCAAAAAAAAAAACTGCTGGGACAGAACTGCTAACAAGTAACATATTTTTTATTATTATTAAAACTTAAAAACTCACAATAGTTAGCGATGCTAATTTAGTCAGCAGCAAATGACACCTGTCATGTAGCATTGAAATTAAAGTCATTTGGTCACAGGTTTACTCAGTATTGACTGAGTGAGTGGACACATACCAAAATAAAAGCTGCAACAATTTCCTAGCTATTTGCTATCTATTAGCTATCTATTAACTATCTGGCTGGCTATCTAGCTAGGTATCTGCTCGCTATCGATTGACGAGCTAGCTAGCTTTCTATCTATTTGAGTTACTTCCGGGTTGAGTGAACCAAGAGTCTCACAGTGGAGAATATATACTAGTTATCTACCAAGCTAGCTATTAGCTATATAGCTATCTAGCTCTCTATCTGTTGGCTATCTATTAGCTATCTACTAGTTGACGAGCTAGCTTTCTATCTACTTACTTCCGGGTTGAGTGAACGCTGGCGGGTGTGGCTGCCGCTGCTCACCCACAGAAAAACTTTTTCAGCCGTCTTTGGGGGACACACCCTGAATTGGTTGCCAGCCAATCGCAGGGCACACAAAGACAAAAAAAAAAAAACAATCTCTTACAGGAAGAATTTTAAATGTAATTCTGGTAGCAACCAGGGAAGTGGAATTTTGGCGATGCCAACAGGCAAGGTAATATTCTGGTGCCATCCTCTTTCTGAAGCTGCACTTCAATACTACCAAGGACCTCTCCCAAAGGAATCTGTAGAGACAATGGGAAATTACGCCCTCAGAAGAACAATCTGAGACATGACAGGAATGCCTAAAATTAAATTATCATGTGACCACTCCAAAATCCATTAACAGAATTGGCAAACGTTTCTAACAGGCCTGGCTCAGTATCCACTTTTGGTGTATGCTGTGTGAATGGCTGAATCAGAGAAATACAGGACGTAACAGACATTTTGTATGGTTAAACCGAAACCGCTTCTTCCAACCCAGGTCTAGTTATGTGCGTGGTATACCATACAGCACAATGTAAATCCAGTTTCCCATTGAGGCATTGCAAACAAAATCAATAAAATTACAAAATAATATTAATTTAAATTAGAAAAAAATGCTGGGGTTTCATACATTGTTTATTATATGTCATATTCTAGTATTTTTGTAATTACACATTGTATTTTATGTGGGGGGACACATTTTTAAAAATCCCATTAGACCGACACAATCCCAAAAATTGTCATCAGGAGGATGAACTCTGATTAAACTACTAATAGCAAATAAATTTGCTAAGTGAAGAACAAAAATTGAATGAGGTACTTGCCCCTTTCCACTTTGCTCAAATACCTCAAACACTGCACATAATGCAACAGAATATCACTCTTTATCAAGACACTAGATCCGGACAACATAATGAACATGTGTTTAGGTCATCAGAGCAAGACATTGGACACAATGCAAGGATACTCAAAATCAAAAAATAAACATCTAAATCCAAAGTAATTACCTTTGAACATTCTGAAACCATCCAAAAAATGAACGTCTAAAAAGTATTTTAAGTGCATTATAAATTCATTTGACACGCAAATAAAAGTACATGATCACATTCCTTTTCCAAAGAAAAGATGTTTCAAACCAGGCTTACTTAAAAGTATGCAATGAAAAAAAAAACATTGTATTAAAATTGTAAACCAAAGTAACATCAATGAAAAACACAAGGACTACATATGTCAAACAGAACCTATTATCTCTATGGTCATGTAAGGAATATACTATTGTACATAAAAGTTTCCGCTACACTTCACATTAAGACACAATAACAGGAGTAAAACATAGTAACCGAGTAATCATACAATAAGTTATCACTTGTCATTCTGTGAATTTCCAAACGATATCATCACTACAGGAAATAGAAAAGAGGTAAAAATATCTAATACTCTTGATTTAAGAGCATGTTGGTGGTATAAACAATAAACAGCACACAGCTTTTCTCTCGTAACACACATAGGGTCACTTGAACGGTGAAGATAGCATGATATCGGCGCATCCAAAACAGGAAGTGGGCAGGCAGTGCATGATCACTTGCTGCTGAAAGAGCAAAAGTGATGAGAAATGTGCAGAATGAAAATCTCACAGTATCAAATATGCTAATTTGCTGTCAGCAAAGGGAAAAAAAAACACAGGGTGCTCCAAAGATACCTCATTGGATGAGTTCAAGCGGTCGCACAGGAGAAAAATAACTACAGTCCAGTCCTTTCATTTCAACAAATATTCAAGGATTATGCATCAATTCTGGTATCATCGAGCAATCAAAGTTTGCAAGTACCTCGGCTTGTCTTGTGCAGGACACAAAAGACGGTCAGGGAAAGGTTCTTGGTTGTTTGCCATTTAGTACACAGTGATAACTGTGCTCGGCTTGGCCCCCAAAAGTGAAGCAATACTGTGATCATGATGAGAACCACCGCTAGATGGCAACATGAATGTGCCTTTGGGACTTGCAGGCTATGTGTCGTCCGGCATAAAAAAAAAAAAAAAACGAGGGGAACAAAGCAAAGCTTCATTGACAATACGTACACAAATAAGGTGGTGGGGTGGGTTCACTTCCACCCACAATTGGCCATTATTGTTGATTGCTTTTGTCGTGTTTGTGGTCAGCAGACTGGCAACTGTGAAGTAGCATACAAGTTAGCTTTACTCTTAATCTACACTGCATTCAGAAACCTTGGTTCTCTCTTGCGGCCACCATTTTCCTGCACTCCCTTCCACCGTATCAGACATCTTTCCTTTTTTTCCAATGCTTAAACATACTGTCTTTTGTTACTGCGCTCAGTAAGGCAAACAAGTCTTTGTTCTTTGTTCTTAGGACCACCTCACTCCACGTGTTGACTGCTCGTACCAGTTGCAGATCTTCTTTTCATTTTGGCTTTTTCCTTCAGGGGTCACCACAGCGAATTAGTGTCCTCTATCTTCAGAGGTTCGATTCACATGTTTGTTATGGCCAAGCTAGTACCAGTTGTAGATCCTGAGTATCGAATAACACCTACCATCTACTCATTCGTCGAATGAGTATTTACCATACCGTATTGGAATGATGATGAAATTAAACGTACCAGAAATATTTTTTTCACTCTTTTTTAACAAAACCAAAAAAAAAAGATCAAAATGTTTCCTACACCCCCTTCAAATATTGCCAGACTGACTGCGTATTGTACTTCTCTTCTTGCCTCTGTCATCTGGTCATCGTCTCCTCTATTTCATTTCCCTTAAAAAAGTGTCTCGGAAATGTCATCCCAGTTGCACATTTGATCACTTTTCTGTCAAGCCGTCATCTTCTGTTATGCCCTGAGCGCGAAGCTCGTCCAGAACATTGTCCAGGTGTCCAGGGTCAGGAAAACCATGACCTGTCAGGTTGGAGCCAAACTCTGTTTTGTGGTGGACCTAAAGAAGAACGTATTGGCTGGAATCAGATATGACTGCTCTAGTATATGTCAGCAATGAATCGATGACCTCAAGCATGTACCTCATTCCATATAACCGTGTCAGATTCTCCTGTGGTGCTTGAAGTCCCAACTGAAAAGATCAACCTGCGGTCCCATGCTACCAAGAGCAGTCTCAAAACCTGGTAAAAAAATGTATTATAAATGAAGGATAGTATGATAGGAAAAGCACCAAACTCTGGAGAGTAGATGGATGCCTGGCCATTACTATGACAGGAATACAGACGCTCCCCACCTTACGAACGAGATACATTCTGGGCGGTCGTTTGTAAGGTAAATTTGGTCGTAAATTGCTTGGATTTGGATTTGCCTTTCTTAGTCTCGCAGTGGATGACTTTACATTTCACAGCAACAAAGTGCTGAAAGGAATCAAAGTAGAAAAACAAGATACACGAGTGCTATATTTTGCATGGAATGTATTTTTAAGTCAAACACTGAACTTCTTCTTCTATTCCTTTTGGCTTTTCCCTTCAAGGGGTCGCCACAGCAAATCAGTGTCCTCCATCTTTAGAGGTTTGATCCGCAGGTTTGAACGGGGAAGTATAAAATACAAACGCTCTAACAGTCGTAAAATCAATTCACACCTACGGCTGTACGACGACATATATTCTTGGGTCTTCAGTAATCGATTACTTTTTGTTCTGCATCAACTGGGAAGAGGGATTTCCTCCCCGCCCACATACTCTATGCAGCCAATCAAAAGCGAGCTCGGCGGATCGGGGCGTGAACTCATTGGCAACACTTTAGCATAACCGGGCGCTGATTGGTCAGCCTTGGTGTCCGTCACGTAAACATCCAGCCCTTGAAAACTCCAATGTGTCTGTGTGCGTGCGTGAAGCCAATCACAAGTGAGCTCGGTCGGAAAAAGGCGCGCAATACAAAATCTAACTTGCAGCATCTATGTCCAAACATTTTTCGACCTACAGTACCCGCAAAAATGTTTGGATGTACCGTTTTTCGTAACTCGAATGTTCGTAAGTTGGGGAGCGTCTGTATTAGTAAAGGACCAGACAAGCCACCCCGCATTAGGTCATATACACCAAATATTTTAGGGTACACCTTTACCCTCCTTGATTTATGCTGTGAGGCACAATCATGATGGAACAGCCAAAGGTGTTCCGACAAAGTCGTGCGTCTAAAGAGCAGTTCCAGTGGGGTGAAGGACGTTCACCTTGCGTCCCTTGTCACTGTCTGGGAGATAGCAGTGTCTTGGGAAACCTCTGGCTGTGAAGGGCTTCCCTGGATTCGGATGCTCTGGTCCCTGAAGAGATGATATCCCGCAATGATCAACATTATTGCTCCGAGAATATCAATGTAATTCAAACTAACACATGGGGTATGTGGGTGCTGACTTCTTTTAAAATACCTGCATGCCTGGTGGGATGTTATAGATTATGCGGATACTTTTGCATTCGGGATGTCCCGGTAGTGAGTGAGGGATGATGTGGTACTCCATCTTCCCTGCTGGTTGGTTTCCAGTCTTTACACCATAGATATTTTTACAGGTGGGGCACTGGAGACTGGTACAAAAGGAAGACATTTGGTAAATTGGTGGACTTTGATAGAATTGGTTTCAGTGGAGGGGCAGGAACGCATCTATCAGGCCAGGGCAAAAAAACGTTAAATAAATGAGTATTCATTTGTTTGGGATTTGTTTCTGCTAAATGTTGTCACTTGTGGAACTGGTATGTCCCTTTTGGGCATCAGTGCATATGTGTACTGCTTTATTTGCTCCCTAAATGTAAAAAGAGCCAATACACTACGTGTCTCGTGTATGGGCATAAAATTCTAAGTGTGCAATTGGACCTGCAGTGAATATTCAGCTTTGGAGTCTGTTTTCACTATTGACTGACTCACCTGCCATCCTTGTTGCCATTATTATACATAGCCACCAGACACTGGAAATGATACAGGTGTCCACATTGCGCTAGTCGTCCAACAGATTCCGCTCTGGAGACAGGTCCCACCCCTGGACCTTTGTATCCTGAAGGACCCCCTAAAGGCTCCATACATATGGTACAATCCTGCAGTCGTGAAGAGAGACTAAATTAAAATCTCACCATTCCTCGACCTTTCATCAATGTGGTCTGAAAGCATAGCTACTGGTCTAACCTCCTCTGGTGGGCTCTTGACTTTTTGCAGGTACTTCTTAACCACATCTTCTGGAGTTTTACCTGCCAATAAATTGAAAGCACATTTGGTCAGATAGATGTTGAAGCACAGGGACTGGATGAATTCACATGTGTTTATTGTGAGCACATCCCTGCTATACTTGGAACACAGTACCCTTACGAGCCTGCTTCTTGGTTGTCTTTCTGCAGCAGTGGCCAAAGCCTGTCACTGGTTTGATGTCACTCTTGCTGACAGGCGGCGGGTGTAGTACAAGTTTCGGAGGTCTTGTAAGACACACGGGCAGAGCTGCAGCACTCATCAGAATGCCAGTGATCCCTGAAAAACAAGGCAATTGAATAGAGTTGGAAAAGGTGATGGATTTATTGTCATATCCAATTATTTTTTATGAGAATGGCCCAATGCTGCAGCATGCGTATGTGGCGAAAGCTCACCTGCCAGAGCAGGGTGAACAGGGCTTGATCCATTGAGATTCTTCACTGGCACAGTCGGCACCCTGGGGAAAAAAACACATACAGTGTTGTTTTCGAGGGCTTACCATGTATTTTATTGGCTACCCTTTCAATAATATTTTCAAAAAATTAAAATTCGCACTTAGAAAAAAAGATGATCGTCTTTTTGTCACTACAACCTCAGAAGAACAATGTTCGTCCCGCAAGTATGGAACACTAATGATAGTATCTGGTATTTGGTAGCATCCAAAATGAAACCTGGGCAAAAGAAGAAGAAAAAGAAAAAAAAATACATATAGCACAATGCTGTCTTCCGTCTTTGTCTTCCCCTAATGTTCTATTTGTATCACTGTGTCTGTCAACACATTTGACACGGTGTGGTTGGTGAGCCCATGAATAATCAAGGAGGGCTCTGTGAGCATGTGTTTTTTAAAGCTCATCCACAGATTTCTCTTCTGCTCAGAGATGGACATCATCAAACCTTTCTTTGGGAGATTAACTGCATCGTCACAAAGCCAATCATCTCACCTCTCAGTTACAAATCACATTTGCAGACAGTTGTATGAAGATTATCCTGTCTACTTGATATATAATTTAAAACAGATTCTTTTCTTACAGACAGTGTTTTTTAGGTGTCACTCTGACGAAGGCGGAAGTATACGTCAGATACCTAAGTATACATGTCAACACCTAAAAAGCACTGTAAGAAACTAATTTGTTTTAAATTAAATTTACAGACGTTGATCAGAGGATTTGTTCAACGTAATTGAAAAACTATATTTATCATCTAAAATTATTATCAAAATGCTTCAACTATCGAAAATTACACGGTGCAGTGCGTCAAGCATTGCAAACATAGCATGAATTGACTAATTCACTGCCAGGCATGCATAAATGTGTCCACTAGAGTGCCAGTGTTTTTGTCATTGTTACTACAATTACAGGACCCACAGAAGATTGAGTTTTAGGACTACATAAACATTCAATGCAGAGTAAGAAACCTTAGACTCTCTTATTTCATCAGAAAAAAAAAGTTACTTTCTAAATCATATGGGTCTGAAATGAGGGGGTCTGCAATACATGCATATTGGTTTATACAGTAAAGTCTCGTTATATCGATATCGTTTATATTGATAATACTGCTTATTATGTTACTATTTTCATTTCCCGTGCACATTTCTAGTATTAGTTCCGTTTAGTACGATTCATGGTTATTACGCTAATCCGGTTACTACGGTGCTCTTTTTCATCTCCTGCCGGCCATTTTGCTATGTTTATATCGATACAAAAGATACTTAAGGTGAATCGATATTTGCTAAGGGGTTTCTATACAGTACCACCATTATCGAAAATCTGTATCGGTCGTGCCGTTGGTCACGTGGCTTGGTCATGTGACTGGTCACATGGTAGAAAATGGCGTGTGCTACACTGGGCAAGGCACGGGAGCTGGTCACGTGACCAAGTCATGTGACCAGCTCAGTGTAGCACACACAATTTTCTACCAGCTTCCGTGTTTTGATCTGTCATACGCGAGCACAATAAAAAAGGCGTAGCAGAGCTTATATACAGTACTGTTATTCAACACCAATTTAAACCAAGGGGAAACGTAAGAATTGTGATCTCTGAACGAAGTACAAGGCAATAGTGGCTGTCGAGGAGAATCCAACAAGGAGCAAATCCTCCATCGCGAAAAAGTTCGACGTGCCGCAGAATACGTCATGAACGTAAGTAATGTAAACGTTGTAGTTTTCCATACATGTATTTAATTGTGTTGTATTCAGATATCTTTATCGCTGGCAACAATCACTGTTTTTCATGTTTGTACATGCTGGCGTTTGTGGTTTCGTGTGTATAAAGGAAATAGTCATTAAAAAAGTGTAAAGACGTTTTTATTTTATGCATACGTTTATTTTTCACTTCACTACTGTACAAAAAGCATGCTAGATACGCAATCCATGAACCCAATGACAAAATTACATGCCATATCAAAGATCCCCCATTTACGTATTGCCTGCCCTCCCCTTTTAATGCAGTTCGGCGCATATATCGATAGTACGGTTATATCGACATTTTTCTGACTCCCGAGAATATCGATATAACGAGACTTTACTGTATAACGATTTAACAACAGCTGAAGCTGGAACAAACCAGTAACATGGAAAAAAAGGGAAATGCTGCCCTCCTGTGTCACTTTGTCATTTTTATTGGTGTCTTGCATTTGACTAAAAATATTGGATATTTTAGATGCTATAAAACATTTTTCTGATGTCAGTTAAGAAAGAAAAAAATGGTGTCGGTTGTCCTTTAACTCTAATTGTGCTCCTCTGATTTCGGATCCAAATGCATATCAGTTAAAATACATGTCAGTAATTTGATTTTTCATTTGAAAACTTACTTTTTCACCACATGTTACTGACCTTGTATAATATTTGTTTGTGGATCTTGCTGTGACGAGACAAATTCTATTCAATTTAGAGCAGGAATCCCCAACTCCGGGCCTGGAGGGCTACTGTCCTGCTTGTTTTCCATCACTCATGGCTGCAATCCATCTGATTCAGGTGATCGGCTCATCAACTAGCTTTGAAGCACCATTAGAATGATGCTGATTACTTGAATTAGGTGTGTTGCTTATGGGAGAGCAGGAAAACAGGCGGGAGAGGGGTATGTGAGGACTGAGGTTGGAGACCCCAGATTTAGAGGATAACTTGCAAGAAAAACAAAATGCCATCCATCCATTTTGTATTGTACATATCTTGTTTTGCGTCACAGAAAACGGGAGTTTACAACCTTGACTGGTCGGGTCGCCAGTCAATCAGAATGACAAACAATTCACACCTTCATTAAGTGGGAACTAAACACATGATTGCGAACAGCCCACGACACTGAAATGAAATAGAAAATGGTAAGGTCGACCAACAGTCAACTAGTTACCTACGGTTCAATGCTGAATTCTGAGCAAATGTGGTTGGAATTTAAAATTAAGACACTTTTCTGAGGTATGTTTTCAGCAAGTCTACATGAATCAGTGTCTAAACCAAATAGTTCTTTCTCACACACATCCATTGCTCTTGTTTGCTTCCCAGAACGTGTAATTGCAGGGAAAGCACACATTCCTCACTTCATCTCCTGTGAGGACTGTCAATATTTAAGCTTAGTGCAAAGGAGAAAAGGCTATGAGTGCAAGACATGGTGTCATGGTGTTTTAACGTTTCACTCGTTTCTTTGTTTTAAACCTCACCCATCCATACATCCAGCCATCCATCTTCTGCTGTATATCCGAGGTCGGGTCGCGGGGAAAGCAGCTTTAGTAGGGAAGCCCAGACTTCCCTCTCCGCAGGCATTTCTTCCAGCTCTTCCTTCTTCCTGGTGGATTCCGAGGCGTTCCCAGGCAAGCTGGGTGACATAGTCTCACCAGCGTGTCCTGGATCGTCTACGAGGTCTTCTGGTAGTAGGGCATGCCCGGAACACCTCACCAGGGAGGCGTCCAGGAGGTATCCTGATAAGTTGGCCAAGCCACCTCATCTGGCTACTCTTTACGTGGAGGAGAAGCGGCTCGAGTCTGAGCCCTTCCCGGATGACCGAGCTTCTCACCTTATCTCTAAGGGAAAGCACGGACACCCGACAGAGAAAGCTCATTTCGGCCGTTTGTATCCGAGATCTTGTTCTTTTGGTCATGACCCATAGCTCGTGACCATTAGGATTGGGACGTAGATCGACCGGTAAATTGAGAGCTTTGTCTTTTGGCTCAGCTCCTTCACCACGACAGATCTAAAAAGTCTGCATCACAGCAGACGGCGCACCGATCCGCCTGTTGATCTCTCGCTCCCTTCAACCCTTATTCGTGAACAAGACTCCTAGATACTTAAACTCCACTTGGGGCAAGATCTGCTCCATGACCCAGAGAGGGCACTCCACCCTTTTCCGACTGAGAACCATTGACTCAGATTTAGAGGTGCTGATTCTTATCCCAACTGCTTCACATACGGCTGCGAAATGCTCCAGTGAGAGTTGGAGCCCTGCTTGAAGGCCCCAACAGTACCGTATCATCTGCAAAAAGCAGACATGCTATACTCAGGGCGCCCAGCCAAGGGAAATTACAATAGAGGAAAATGAAACAGATCAGCCGGGGGTTAAGGGGCCCGTAAATGTATAAATGCAAGATTGCATATTAAATATCTGCTACATAATTATACATTTATTAGGTTTCTAGAGGTTTTTCACCAACTTTGGTCATCCCTCATCAGGTCTTATTCAAGTTGGTTAGTTTAGTATTATAAATCATACTTAAAATAGCATGCCCTATCATAATTTCCTTAATTAGAATAATAACTTATGAATTTGAATGACTCAGCAGGTAGTTTGTAATTCTGGTTTCTCAATAATTTTTTTCTCTGCATGTTTCCTTCTCTCACAATGCTGTTTGAGTGACAGCCAACCTTTGCCAGCATAGTTGATCGCTTTTCCATCGCAAAGACTGCAGAGGGCTTTCCCCAGATTTTTATGTTTGAATATGAAATCTGAAAGCGGGCATCCGTTGACTTGTTTTTCTAAACCATGCCCAATTCCACGAATTCTTGATCCCTCCATCCAGGGACGTCACCATTCCACTATCACTCTTGTGTAAGAGAGATCTCTCTTCCACGACATCTTTACAATGTGAAA
Source organism: Hippocampus bargibanti (assembly GCF_051943395.1). Classification (NCBI taxonomy): domain Eukaryota; kingdom Metazoa; phylum Chordata; class Actinopteri; order Syngnathiformes; family Syngnathidae; genus Hippocampus; species Hippocampus bargibanti. The sequence goes on along the minus strand of NC_142743.1, from coordinate 1,433,336 downwards.
AGTCGTGTGTTTCCCGAGCGAGCAATCACGTTGCTTGTAAGCTTTACAAATAAAGAAAATCAGTAGTAAAGTCTCGTTATATCGATATTCTTGGGAGTTTGAAAAAATGTCGGGATAACCATACTATCGATATATACGATCCTGCGCCGTACTGCGTTTACTGGCGAAAAACGCGGCAAGGGAGCTGCCATATTTGTTTTCTTGTTTCATCACGCACAGTCTTGTGGTATTTTACTCCAAAGCGATCCCGATTGTCAATGGAAGCAACAGACATCGACCAAACACACGAAAGCATGCCAACTCAAGCACTACACAATCTGATCATCCTATCACCCTTCGAAACAAATGTTTTAGCGGTTGTATACGGAAATAAAAGGACTTTTGTATGAAAATGGAAAATATCACTTTGGCAGGGAAAAAAAGGGGAATTCCGCGAAATAGCGGACATCTGGGATCCCTGTATACTGAGGCCATCACAACGGAACCCTTCAACACTTTGGCTCTGTTAAACCTCTCACACCAACCCATGAGTTTTGGGTTCTGTCTGGGATTAGTTCTACAATGCACACGCACAAGCACACATGCCTTCATATGTATATTAATCAACCTTTTCACAATTGGGGGGGGGGGTGTAGACAATGGTGTCTACCCAATATCCACACAAAAGGCATCCACATTATGATAATTCACTGAGCACAGCACTGCCATTCCACCACATCACAACCCCCACTCCAAACCTTACTGCGTCCATTTGTCATCAAGGCTGAAAAGCCTGGTGTGAAAGTAACAAATGCAACAGCTCGAGTATTGAAAACAACATTTATAGGATACAAGAAAAAAAAGCACAGATGAGTGCAAATTATAGCAATGGTTGGCAGTAGATTAGATAGTCACACAAACTCATTATAAAAATTAGTGGGACAAAACGTATAGTGGGTAGTGGAAGGGGGAAAATAGCAGAGACTCAGCATGTGCTGCTAATGTAGAATGAGCTTGTATACTCCAACAAAGGTTACTGTGGTGACCAACAATGGGGCTTTGAGGGGCCCAGACTGCTAGGAAGTGAATGGAGAGGGAGGTGGAGGAAGCACAGGGTAAAGAAAGTAAAAGTCTCAAGAGCAGGAGGACAGGACTACACGCACACTCACGCGCACACTCACACACACACACACACACACACACACACACGCGCGCACACACACACACGCACACACACACACACACACACACACACACACACACACACACACACACACACACACACACACACACACACACACACACACACACTCTCAAATGTATGTACGCACTGCATTTTAAAACCATGTTTCAACGTTAAAAAAATACCCCTTGCTCTAAAAAAACATTCTTTCTTTTGGAGTTTCTTTTTACCATGCAGGAGAGTTTAAGATCAGGGGATGTCGTTAATACACCGTGTGCAGAATTATTCGTCAATTAAGTATTTTGAGCACATAATGTAGCCACAACGGGGTACAACCCAGCGTATTATTGTGCCGGTCCCAAGCCCGGATAAATACAGAGGGTTGTGTCAGGAAGGGAATCCGACGGAAAAAAAATTTGCCAAAACAAATATGCGAATCAAACCTCTGAATCCCATACCGGATCGGTCAAGGCCCGGGTTAACAACGGCCGCCATTGGTACTGTTGACCTTCAGGGTGCCAGTGGAAAATGGACTAATGTTGGTCAAAGAAGGAGAAGAGGGAGGTGTGCCCGCAGGAAAAGAGAGAAATGGAACACCAAGAGTATAGAACTAAGAGTAGGAACTTTGAATGTAGGAACAATGACAGGTAAAGGTCGAGAGCTGGTTGACATGATGCAGAGAAGGTAGGTAGACATACTGTGTGTGCAAGAGACCAGGTGGAAAGGGAGCAAGGCTAGGAGCTTAGGGTCAGGGTTTAAGTTGTTCTATCATGGTGAAGACAGAAAGAGAAATGGAGTTGGGGTTATCTTAAAAGAGGAGTTTGTTAGAAATAAAAAGAGTATCAGATAGAATGATGAGTCTGAAGCTAGAAATTGAAGGTGTGATGTTCATTCTTGTTTGTGGGTATGCCCCACAAGTAGGATGTGAGCTGGCGGAGTAGGAGAAATTTTGGTTGGACTTTGATGAAGTCATACAGAACATCCCGAGAAGTGAGAGGGTTGTAATTGGTGGAGACTTCACTGGACATGTTGGCGCAGGAAACAAAGATGATGAGGAGGTGATGGGCAGGTTTGGACTCCAGATGAGGAACGCTGAAGGACAGATGGTGGTTGACTTTGCGAAGAGAATGGAAATGGCTATTGTGAATACTTTCTTTCAGAAGAGACAGGGACATAGGGTGACCTATAAGAGTGGAGGCAGAAGTACACAGGTAGACTACATTTTGTGTCAGCGGCGCCATCTAAAGGAAAGCAGTGACTGCAAAGTAGTGGTTGGTGAAAGTATAGCCAGACAGCATGGGTTGGTGGTGTGTAGAATGACGCTGGCAGTGAGGAAGATGAGGACAAAATGGTGGAAGTTGAAAAAGGAAGAGTGTTGCATGACATTTAGGAAGGAGATAAGACAAGCACTGCGTGGGCAAGAGGTCTTTCCAGATGACTGGCAAACTACAGCGAACATATTCAGAGACACAGTTTGGAAAGTACTTGGTGTATCGAGTGGAAGAAAGGTAGATAAGGAGACTTGGTGGTGCAATGGGGAGGTGCAGGAGTGTATACAGAGAAAGAGGTTAGCAAAGAAGAAGTGGGACACTGAGAGGACGGACGAGAGTAGACAGCAGTACAAGGAGATGCAGCGCACGGTTAAAGTAAAGGTGGCAAAGGCCAAAAAAGAGGCCTGTGATGACTTGTATGCTCGGCTGGACAGCAAGGAAGATGAGACTGATCTTTACAGGCTGGCGAGACAGAGAGACAAAGATGGTAAGGACTTGCAGCAGGTTCGGGTGATTAAGGATAGAGATGGCAATGTATTAACAGGTGCCAGTAGTGTGATGGCAAGATGGAAAGAGTACTTTGAAGAATTGATGAATGAGGAAAATGAGAAGGAACAAAGAGTAGAAGACGTGACTGTTGTGGACCAGGACGTAGCAAGCATTAGCAAGGATGAAGTGAGGAGGGTGCTGAAGAGGATGAAGAGGGGAAAGGCACTTGGGTCTGATGATTTACCAATCGAGGTATGGAAGTGTCTTGGAGAGGTGGCAGTGGTGTTCCTGACTGGGTTATTCAACAAGATCTTAGATGGTGAACAGATGCCTGAAGAATGGAGACGAAGTGTAGTCATGGCCATTTTTAAGAACAAAGGAGATGTGCAGAGTTGTACTAATTACAGAGGAATAAGGTTGATGAGCCATACAATGAAACTCTGGGAAAGAGTAGTTGAAGCTAGACTAAGAGCAGAAGTGAACATTTGTGAGCAGCAGTATGGCTTCATGCCAAAAAAAGAGTATGACAGATGCAGCGTTTGCTTAAAGAATGCTGATAGAGAAGTACAGAGAAGGTCAGAAGGAATTGCATTGTGTCTTTGTAGATCTGGAGAAAGCGTACGACAGGGTTGCTATGGTGATGGACAGGCAGACAGAAGATGTTAGACAAGAGTCTCCTTGGACCATGATGTTTGCAGATGACATTGTGATCTGTAGCGAGAACAGGGAACAGGTGGCGGAGAAACTAGAGATGTGGAGATATGCCCTGGAAAGAAGAGGAATGAAGATCAGTCACAGCAAGACGGAATATATGTGTGTGAATGAGAGGGATCCAAGTGCAAGAGTGATGCTACAGGGAGAAGAGATAAAGAAGGTGGAGGATTTTAAGTACAGTGGTACCTCGGTTCTCGAACGCCTCACAGTTCGAACTAAATATTCGAGATATTCTTGCTTCGGCGTTCGAACATCAATCGGTGTTCGAACGCCAATACGACGCCGTGAGTGCGTACGCGAGGGTGGGGAGCCGAGCGGCGCACGGGTGTATCGCTCTCTCCGTGACCAACTGTTGTCGCTAGCGGACGTGCTGCGTTTTGCTCTAGCGTTTAATATAGGTGTACGAAGAGTTTTAGCCCCTAATCATGCCTCCAAAGAAAGTAAGTGCTGCTGAAAGTGACAAAAGAAAAGTAGTGCGTACAACTATTGCATTTAAGAAAGAAATAATCGCAAAATATGAAGGAGGTGTGCGAGTGTCTGATCTGGCGAAGGAATACAGCATGGCGAAATATACGATCAGTACGATATTAAAGAATAAGGAGGCTGTGAAATCTAGTGATGTGGCTGTGGGAGTGAGAGCAAGTGTCATTGGATAGATATTTTAAGAGAAAAGAACATCCTGTAGCCTAGCCATCCGTAGCTGTCACGTTCCGAGCGAGAGTGACGGCAGCTGACTCGTCGGAACGTCGTGGAATGTTTGCGATCCCAAAACAGACATGGACTAACCATGCAGGATGTTTATTCACAAATCAAAGAAAACACAGCGAATAAGAAGGCAGGGGTGATCCGACCCGATTACTACGCCAAAAAGCAAATGGCACACGAGGGTGCAAAATTACGCAATCCCGGAAGATGACATAAATTTACGGGACGCAGGGAAAATACCTCGGACCGGATAGTCGCGCATCGAAGGAAGAGTCCAGGTACGGTGGCGAGGTGAGTCAATCATCCGGCATTGGCGAGGTGATCACGAACCGTATAAATGCCCCGTGTCCGTGATTAGAGAATTGACAGCAGGTGGAGAACGGCCGGGAGACACAATGATTCACCATCGCGTTATGTTTTTAACTTCTAAATTCGGCATCAACACGGATCAACACGAAGTGTTCAGACCAAACAAAGTACCCAAAATGCATTGCGTGTCGCTTTCTCGGTCAGGGGCGTTCCAGACGTGGCAGGCATCGTCATCAACTCGAAAACAAGATTTCCTGAATATTTAGTCTTAAAACGTAAAATATCGCTATATGCGGTGGAATCTTTGTAAAATACGCTCAGTAGAAGTCATTTCAAGTGATTTTACAAATTATGGACACAACTTGTCCGGAGGTGTCGATTGTCCTTTAATTTAAAAACAATCCTTTATACTTTGCAACAATGTTCGTTTTTTTATTGCGATTAGTCATCTTATTGTGTTTCAAGTTGTGAAAAATGGGGCAGGCCACTTGTCAGTTGTTTTCCCTGGTGTCCGCTAACTTTTTGTCATGAGTTCCAGACACTGTTTTTTTACTATAATTTGGACAAATTCAGCGGGCCGGATTAAAAAGTCTAACGGGCCGTATGTGTCCATTTCTGAGCTAACCTGTACAGTTGTATCTCATTGTCTTGATTTCCCCCCTCTTTATTGTGTTTTTTCATGAAGTAATCTTTAATGTGTGCAGCACTTTGAGTTGTGTTTACTGCATTTACAATGTGCTGTTCAAACAAACATTGACCAAGACCTCTGAAAGCACGTTTTTAAGAAGACATTGCAAGTGCAAAGATGATGATTCTTGTCATTCAGATGCGACAAACTTTGTAGTTAAACACGAGTTAAAGCTTCCCGAGAATATAAATCTTCACTTACCCTGACGCTATGAGTGCTCTCGACTGGGCCATGGCAATCCTTTGCAATGCTGGTCTACTCAGTCCAGCTAAGCTTGATCTCTGTGGTAACGGGGCATGGCAAACTTTGGATGCAGACGATGGCACACGTTGTGGCTTCATTACTGCTGGCGAAGGAGATGGCACAGGGGGTGGTGGTGTGGTCACCATGTTAGCTGGCATAATTAATGTGGCAGTTGGCACTGATTGGTTAGCTGAAGATGAAGACTGTTTGGCTGGAACAGGCGGAGGATTCACAGTCATATTGGTTGATGGTGGCTGAAGAGGCGGCAGTGATGGAGGAAGAGGCCTGGAAGATGAGGAAATACCGAGCATGGAAGTCCCTGTGGTGAGCACAGCTAGAGACTGAGCAAAGAGCTGGGCATTCCTACTTGGAGATGATGTGTTTTTAGAGATTGCAAGGCCATGTGGTAGAGTTTGATAGTTGTTGCCATTGGACTTGAAGTGCTGTCCACGCCCCAGTGTGGCTGATTTGAGTGGATTCAATTTTGAGGCTGTGAGTGCTGAAGCCTTGGGCCGCTGTATGGTTAGTGAGCATCCTGCTCCTCCAGTGTTGGTTTTGACACTAAAGACAAGCATGCACTGCTGGCATGAGCAAGGTTGGCCCAGTCCAGTCGTCATTATGTCCCCGTTCGGGTAGACAGGGCTTCCAGTTCCCATGCTGGCTCCTGATACCCCAACACCAAGTAGGGCACCTGTCAATCCCCCTCCTACAACTCCACTTCGCCCTTTTGGCAATGGAAGAGGCCCAGACACCAGTGGATAGGGTGTGTCCGCACGTCGCCGAATCCTTCGACACCTTTGGCTCTGTCTGTTTACCTATGGAACACGGGAAAAAAACATTTGTCAATTTGTGTTTTTTAAAATGATCTGGACGAACTCCTCCGATTCACATTGCCACATTTCGGGCTTGTTCAATATTACTACCCTTCAGTGCCCCCACCCCCACTCCATATTTAACTAACATACACAGTATGGTGCCATGAGTACAACAATTGAACTCCTTTTTCATTTTCGCCATTCCAATTTCATAGGGCAGAGATGTTAAGACAAGCTCAAATTTTTAATACATCTATTTTCAGTACAGCGGTACAGTACTTACAAACAAAGTGCCTCAACAGGAAAACGTTTCCCCTTGTTACGAAAGAAATATTGAAGATATAGTGTGGGCTCCGATTTTCATGAACGCAACATACTCAGAGCTGCTCTGGCATTGCCTATTACCAACATTCTTCCTGGCTAAGAGGGACCTTTACGTGTGTGTCGAGGTTTGTAGATAAAATGTGTCTATGCAGCATTCTCCTCATTTGTAATGTGTGCACCCAAAAGATAGGCTGCCAAATGAAAAACAAAGTAATGTAGTTCATTCAATACATTGTAAAAATGAAGATTGTAAAGATACAGTAAAGTCTCGTTATATCGATATCGGATATATCGATAGTCCCGGTTATATCGATACTGTTTCTATGCACGCACGGAGAAAATTACATGCAAACAGGGTCGGATATATCGATAGTCCCGGTTATATATTGGGGAAACTAAACAAATGCTCAAAGAAAGACTTTATCAACATCGCAGGGATAATGTTAGTGGGCCTCAATCTGCAGTATATATGCACCTAAATGCTAGCAACCACTCATTTGACGACAGTGAGATTAAAATATTAGTTAAAGAAAATAGATGGTTTGAAAGGGGAGAAAAAGAAACACTTTTTGTAAAACGGCAAAACACTTCATGAAATTGCCATGGTGGTCTGAGGTTTAATTTGGATCGTGCTTACAACAGACTTCTTAGATCGTCACCATGTAGGCTGTCATGCTGATGAGGTGATACCAGAGCAAATGGGGGAATCAGAGCCAGCCATAGAGCATAATCAGAAGGAACAAAAGAAGTACAGTGGTACCTCGGTTCTCGAACGCCTCACAGTTTGAACAAATCGGAGTTCGAACAAAATATTTGAGATATTCTTGCTTCGTAGTTCGAACACCAATCGGTGTTCGAACGCCAATACGACGCCGTGAGTGCGTACGCGAGGGTGGGGAGCTGAGCGGCGCACGGGTGTATCGCTCTCTCCGTGACCAACTGTTGTCGCTAGCGGACGTGCTGCGTTTTGCTCTAGCGTTTAATATAGGTGTATGAAGAGTTTTAGCCCCTAATCATGCCTCCAAAGAAAGTAAGTGCTGCTGAAAGTGACAAAAGAAAAGTAGTGCGTACAACTATTGCATTTAAGAAAGAAATAATCGCAAAATATGAAGGAGGTGTGCGAGTGTCTGATCTGGCGAAGGAATACAGCATGGCGAAATATACGATCAGTACGATATTAAAGAATAAGGAGGCTGTGAAATCTAGTGATGTGGCTGTGGGAGTGAGAGCAAGTGTCATTGGATAGATATTTTAAGAGAAAAGAACATCCTGTAGCCGAGTCATCCGAAGCTGTCACGTTCCGAGCGAGAGTGACGGCAGCTGACTCGTCGGAACGTCGTGGAATGTTTGCGATCCCAAAACAGACATGGACTAACCATGCAGGATGTTTATTCACAAATCAAAGAAAACACAGCGAATAAGAAGGCAGGGGTGATCCGACCCGATTACTACGCCAAAAAGCAAATGGCACACGAGGGTGCAAAATGACGCAATCCCGGAAGATGACATAAATTTACGGGACGCAGGGAAAATACCTCGGACCGGATACACTCGCGCATCGAAGGAAGAGTCCAGGTACGGTGGCGAGGTGAGTCAATCATGCGGCATTGGCGAGGTGATCGCAAACCGTATAAATGCCCCGTGTCCGTGATTAGAGAATTGACAGCAGGTGGAGAACGGCCGGGAGAGGCAGCCCCGCCCCCCCGCTGTCAACTCGCAAGTGACAGGAGCAAAGCGATGGTTTCGGTGTTCGAAAAAAAATCGCTTTTCGAACAGGGTCCTGGAACGAATTATGGTCGAGAACCGAGGTATCACTGTAATCAGTTTAGTTTCAGGGAGTAGTCCACTGCTCCCCCAACCTTAGTGCAAGGACCTATCAAAGCAGAGGTCTGGCACTGCCACCTCTGTCCCTTAGATATACAGGTAACATCTGATTTACGACCAGTGCGCGTTACGACCACCCATACTTACGACCACGACCGCCAGACCCTTTTATTTTTTTTTAATTGTATGGCTGGGACCGCTACGGTTGCAGCCCAGCAACGCTGTTGAGATCTGCAGCGTGTTTGCAATGCATTTGGTAGACTAAAGACTCAAGATGGCCCTTCTTGTTTAGATTGAACAAGTAGGATGTTTATTTGCCGGAGCACAGAGAGCAACCGCTTCTCTCAGCATTGTATAAGAACTATTTTTTTTAGCGCTGTAAAAGGACCATATGTACCGTTGTGGCTGCGTTGCCAGATCCACTCAACATTCATCATGCCTCACTTATCTTAACAGAGAATATTACAGCATTTCACAAAATGAGGATACAAAATAACTGTTTCTTCACAAACGCGTACGACAATTTTGGCCAGCCAGGGCATGTTGGCATGGCATCGGCGGGGGGGGGGGGGGGGTGTCCGTCCACCGAAGCCGATGCGGGTCGGCCGTAGGCGCTCGGGGTCGGCTCAAGGAGAACACCGCGTCGGCCCACGCCGCCACCGCCTCTTTGAGACTTTTTTCCGTCCGCCGAAGTCCGAGCATGTGTGTTGGCCGACCTCTTCTGGCTTCTTCGTTAGCAGGGAGAGCGATTTTTCAAAAGCGCGCATGTGTGGGAAGCCATACGTATTTGGGTCAGCAGAACGACACAGTAATAAAAATTGATAATGCGAAATATAAAATGATAAAAATGACACTAAAAGTTATAAGATTTATAATTGAACTGTAAGCAGTTTGGTATATAATGGTATCCAATAGAAAACGTTCTTTAAAAACAACAGATTGACATTGTATACTATTCTGTCGTATAAACATCACGGCGGCCATTTTGAACGTTTTTCGATTCACGATCGTTTGACTTACAATCGTTTTGTCGGAACGGAACCCGGTCGTAACTCGCATGTTACCTGTATATATAGGGCCAGAGCTACCAGCACAACTTTAGTTCGCTGACAAAGCTTTTCGGATGAGGAGCGAAACGTCCGACACCATCAAAGAAGTACAGATGATGACTGAAGAAACCTTTTCATCGAAAGTAATCTGTGGTCCACGGTCAGAAGAAGGCATCTCCACTTTTTAAAATCAAAAGGGCTTATTTTTTTTGCTGGGTTGAAGTGCAATAGGTAAACTGTTCAACACATATTTAGAAAATAGGAACATTACAGTCCATGAAATTGCTGCTTAGCCAACTTTTAGGGATGATGTAATTTGGTAGAACACAAAGTCAAAATTAAAATTGCAAGTATTTAGTTGAGATGAATGACGCTATACCCAAATCGGATGTTTCAAACCATTAAACAACAGGGAAAAATATCCATTTGTCAATGTTGTTTTTTTTTGTTTAGGTACCCAACAGTGGAAACCCTAAAGGTAAAATTTCATGTCCTGGCAACCAGGGTGCTGGACTACCACATTCTTGTGAATCAGCATCCACAGACTTAACTGTTTTTGCAAAATATATCTATTTTTTTGTTACCTGAAGTCAACCCTTATTTCAAATGGAAAATGCATATTGCAGGTTATTATTATTAAGAGTAGTACAAGGGAAGTAAAAAAAGATCCCAATTGATTTCAGTAGCTGGGTGCGCACTGCTTGTATATTTTTACAAACTCCCTGATTTTTTCCAATGTTATGCTGAAATTATAAATATGGTCATGTAATGTTCTAAAAGACAAAATTGCTGCTATCCATATAATTTATAGCGAACACGTGATTTACTTGTGTGTGTGCTGTCTTGGCAGTACAGGCTAGGTGTGTTCCTCCTCTCTCTAAACCTCTGCACGATGATTACCGTCTACTGTTTTTAACTGTGATCAATGCCAAACATGAAAGGAGGAGTGTTATTGGTTGTACAGCACTGAGATCTACATGCAACACAAGAGTGGCAAGGTCATGTGTCTAGACGGTTGACACGGGGAAATTGGGTAATGTGAAGGGCAGCTGCGAGGAAGGTTGTTTACTTAAGTCCACAATGATTTCTACAGACTTCAGCTACAGGTGGTGTTGGCTGCACCAAAACGGCAATTGCTCCAGTTCTTGTCGGTACACAAGCTCTTTGTCATCTTTGATGAGGTCAACGCTGAGGCAAATTGCCTTTAAAAAGAATGTATATACATTTTTTTGTTTATCATACAAAAATGAGAATACAGTAGTTGTTTAGAGTATGCCATGACAGATGGCCCTTTTTGTGTTATGGCTGTTGTTGTTGAATGCGTTTTTTTTTAACCGAGCCCATGTTTTTATTTACTTAACAGTATTTTCAGCACTATAAGGTACACCTAAAAGCCTTCAATTTTTTCAAAGTGCGCCCATGCGCGTTGTAATCCAGTGCGCCTTATATATTAAATGAAAATTAATTGGTTGAAGAACGTCTTCTAATGCGGTGCATCTTATACAGTAAAGTCTCGTTATATCGACATTCTCAGGAGTCCGAAAAATATCGATATAACCGGGACTATCGATATATCCGACCCTGCGCGCATGTAATTTTCTCCGTGCGTGCATAGAAATAGTATCGATATAACCGGGACTATCGATATATCCGATATCGATATAACGGGACTTTACTGTATATTGAAAAGTTTAAAAATATGTCCTTCATTAAAGGCGCAAATTATAATCCGGTGCGCTTGATAGTCCAGAACATACTGTAATATTTATTCATCCAAAATAGTTTATTCTTCTTCATTTCAATATGCATGTTCAATGTAATTGAGAATTGAAAGAAAATAGCCATTAAAGACTGTACGTTTTTTCTATCGGCAAACAATACCATTGTTTATCGTGATAGTGCCTGGGAAATTTAATGTCTGTAAGAATGACTTATAATAATATAAGGCCAGGACACTGAATATGATGAAATATACATAATGACAATAATCGGCTTCTTTGCTTAGCATTTATCAGAGGGAAACCTTGTACCGTTTATTTGAGAAATTTAGTGCAATTTTGTTCATTTCAGTCAGACCAGCCAAAAAAAATCGCGTTGAGCTGACGTTTACCTCTATGTACAACAGACTACAATGATAATGTCCCACATTGTCACATTGGAAATGCACCACCAGAAACCCTAAGGTAACGTTTAGTTCGACCACAGCTTTTAGCTAGTAAGTAGGACACGGAAGCAGGAACTATTTCTAATTCCGATATGATGAAGACATGAATGCCTGGTTGCAATTAGATGTGTGAAAGTAAAGACCAATTAATTTCAATTAAAAAAGCCAACATCCATGAAGGATGTGTGCCAGGTTTGATTTTTTAAAGAAAATTAAAGGGGTTATTTATGTACACCTTATATTCATAAAAATGTGAATGTTCATAGTTTGTGGGGTTTCCTTGTCCCTGCGAGTAACAAGGGTCCACTATGTTGTTGACATACTGTAATAAAAGGCTGGAGTTGAATAGCACAAATTCAGATGAAAATCCAGACATTTGGGAGCTAGGTTTCATATTTTCATTATATTTCCACTACCACTGCCCAAATGGTTCAGCAAAAGTGAGATGGACATAACTGGCCCAGGTTTCAAGTAACTAATGTGTTTACAACTTAGGTATGGATGGAAACACATACACACACACACACACACCTGTGTCATGTTCTGAAAATCAACGAGGTAGCAGAAGCCGAGGGTTGTCAGGTCAAGGCAGGGCTGCTGGCGGCTATGAGCATTGTCGATGGCTATCGCCACCTCAATGTCATACGGTGTCCAAGAACCTGCATCATTTTCCCACTCCCACTGCCAACCTTGTCCTGGGGCTGAGGCTGGGTCATAAAAACTCCTCCTCACTGGGCGGATAGTTCCTAAGATCAAAAGAGAAGGAAGAGTAAATGTCATTGCAGTATATGTGCCAGTTTCAAAATGTTGTGTTGAGTACAAGTCAATATTTTTGTATACATTTGTGAATGTTATGCAGCCCATATTTTTGTTGCACACCACAAAAACAGATACTGTAACACACGAGTGTTTATTGCCTTATTTCAGAACTCCTCATTCCCCACTGTTTGCTCCGTAAAGTGGAACAGTATCTCAGATCTCCACATTATTGACAATCTCAGATTCACAGCGTGGTACCTGTACATGGAAGGAGCTTCAAGGTGTCTTGGGTAGATATAACAAATATAATAGAGGTTTCGTTGTAGACATTGACATATACAAATGGCCATGTGCCAACTGGACTGGAAGCCAAGTAGGAAATTCCCAACTTCATTTAAACAATTTACTCTGGATTTTTTTTTAAATAGCACAGAATGTGTTTTTGTTTGAATATCCCAATTTTACAGAATATTAATTTTATCTAGTGCAGTATTCCATTCTGAAAAATAAGAAAAGTATTACACTGGTTACAGTTGACAAACGGAAAAGGTTTGAGAGTGAAAGTGCATACTGCACTTTTTATCTTTCAGCATAATTGGACATTACAAAATACGTAGTTGTTTGTCTGTGTTATTTATGCTGCCACAAATTATAGCGTGTCTTTTCCTTTGTTCATGGAATGCCGGTCATCAAGATAAAGGGATTGGTGAATTGATACATTGATGCTCTATGATGCAAAGGTAAACGATTCAGAATCTATGAATGTAACCATTTTTTCTAACAATAGACTGCATTTTTTGAAAATCTCTCACCAAGCAATTTGGAAAATGGATAATTTGGTTGGAATGCTTCAACTGGCGCTCAAAGCTGTTGTTGTGAGGGGGCGAAATTAAGAACATGTTGTGTCATGTCACATACAACCATAAATGTTATTTGTTCGTGCTACCTCTCTTGACCACCACCGTAATTGGAAATTTCGACTCAAAAACTGTTAAGAAATCACCTCAATGGCATCTCAAATGAGAAAAGGGTACACTGTGTATTTTTTGACAAATTTATGCCAGATAGAAGATACAGACCAGTTTAATGGCAGACAATATTTTCAGGGTCCCATCCTTTACTATATGACGGATAAATACAACGAAATAATATGATATGACCTGAATGAAAACTCTGATATTTTCGAAGGCTATTTTTTTGCGCCTATCTTCACAGCGGAAAGGTCGGTGCTGTTGGACAGTCTGCGGCTGGATGGATGCATAGCTTGAGGAGCCCGCGATAAAAAGAAAGGAGCGTCAGCGCAGAGCGCCGATATGGATGTGGAACTGTCACGGCTTGGAATTGAAGTACATTTCCAGCGGCGTGTTTGCTTTCAACATTTAGCTTGTAGTAGACGTGCACGCTTTGATACTCTCCTCTTTCATCTAGAACTGCTTCATGTCACAAAGAGGGAACAGAAAGCGCTGAAGAACGAATGACTTTCTGTGTCTTTGTGTTGTCATATTATTTGTTATTTTGTTGTTTTTTTTTTGCAAGATGGCGGCGCATGAACACGCAGCGGCTCCTCTCTCTTTCCTGGCAAATTGCCGTTATTATGTCTGTCAAAGTCATTATTAAGTGCCTTGCATGCTGGGTCACAGAGGAAGTAATTTCATCTGTAATGTAACTTCTTTTCCTTTCGACTTTTCCCTTCAAGGGGAGCAAATCAGTGTCCTCCATCTTTAGAGATTTGATCGCATGTTTGTTTTGGACTATGTTTCATGCATATTAGCATATTTGACAATAAAGCTGACTTTGACTTTGAAGCATAATAACAAACAGCAATAATGACTCGAGGAGCATCCAATCTAGTCGTAACGTTCGCTACGGTAATGGTTAGACATGCCTTCAAATGCCACTGGTGTGAGGACATACCTGTAACTTTAACATGGTCAATCGTGTGTCGCACTCATCCAGTTCTGAATATGATTCAAATAGTTCTGAAGAGGAACGCATAAATGTTTGCAATCGATTAAAGAAGTCCTTCCGTATCAATTTGAGCCGCCTGGACTCCAATGTAGCGCCCAGAAAATGCTCCGTTGGAAATGGGCTGAAGACAGTGGATCATTTATGAATATCTTGAAGAGCTTTCACTGTAAGGTATTTTTCCCCGTGATGTTCAGATGGAGTCGTTTGTATTCACACCTGAAGCAAACCTCCAACAAAGCAGTTTGAAAGCGGACCATGCAATCTAAGAAAACTGGTCCTGGTCCGGTTGTATAATCGGCACCAGGATACTGTTGTGTGTACATACCTGCATAAAAGTTTCAAACCAGTAGACCAAAAACGGTGCTGGTGCGAACACACCCAGAGTAAAAGTGTCCAGTGGCAAATAAATAAATAAATAAATAAATAAATAAATAAATAAATAAATAAGTGCTCTCAGCACATAGAACACATTACATGCTTTGTCTCACCTGTATCTTGTCTGAACTGGTGCATGGATTGGAGATCAATGACGTATGGAGAGAGGAAACTCTCCACCTGCCCGAGGACTACGCTCCCCCCACGGATATCTCCACTCCGAATCGACGCCTCTATTTGATGGGAGACGGCCGGACTGTATGGCCGCCATCGACCGTGTTCGTTCAGCCATTCCCAAACCACTACAGCAGAGGCCACGAGCATGTTGTTACTGTTAGCCCTGCGAAGGAATTCAAATTTCAATCAACTGACTGACATTAGTCTATATAATCACAATATCAACGGGGTGAGGCGATGTAAGCTTACATGAATCCACTGTAGAGCTAATGCCAAGAAAAAGCGGATAATTACTTTACAAATAGCCACATTTTTCACATGGCCACACAGCGAAGACAACCACAGTAGCCTACTGCAGCGAGATGAAGCTACCCCGCCGTAATAATATAGGTGAACCGAGAACAAAGAAAACACGAACAAAGAACCGCGTACATTAAGGCTTCTTTTGCTACCAACCCCGACATGCATGCCGTATGATCTCTAAGGAGTCGTTGACTCAAAGCAAAGGCATTTAAATATATTGTGGTAATCAGTCCTGTACATAGGAGTGTGTTGATGCTGGCTAGGGCATGAAACGGGGCGGCGTTTTGCGTGTTTTTCGCCGTAGAAGAAGACACGTACTACATTGTCCTTATTCAAATCCAGTAGGATGTATGTGGTGGCTGCTAAAATGTGTTTTCCTCCTGTTTGGGTGTAGCTGTAGAAAAAAAAGTACGAGCTTCTGGCCAAAACGGAGACTCGGATGCACCGTCTCTCCCTCTCGGGTGCAACTTGGATCTAATAACAGGTTCCAGGGATCTCCCCAAGTACTTTCGAAATCGGACATGTTGCATTTCCTCCAAATGTTTGTTTACTTTAACTCGTAGTAACTCTCGACGGCACACTCCAGTTGTATGCATTTTCTGCCTTTTAATGATTTAATGCACTTGGTCTGACTCACCTACTGATGGGATCTCATGTGTCCATCATCCAAACAAAATTCGGATGCAATCCTGGATCGACGCACAGCTTTTCACAGGGCAACTTCGCTCGTGTGTCCCCCTGCCTCCACCATTGCTCCCTCCGTTTCCACAAGGGCTCGAACAGAAGCCACAATGTACGGAGCCCCTAAGGGGACATCGAAGAAAAAAAAAAAAAACTTTGCGAGATCTCGCAAAACTTTGCGTTCCCTCGCAAAACTTTGCGTTCCCTCGCAATACTTTGCGTTCCCTCGCAATACTTTTGCGAGATCTCGCATTCTTTGCGAGATCTCGCATTCTTTGCGAGATCTTGCAAAGAATGCGAGATCTCGCAATCTTTTTTTAAAAAATACGCGTACATGTACTTCCGGTTCATCGTCAGTGTAACCGAAAACAACAAACATGGAGCCTTTTCACCCTTTCGTTCCTTTAATCCAGTTTTACTTTAAAATTGGCTTGAAATACAAAGATATAAAATCCGTTCTTGAGATTAAACACGGCTTACTAATAAGTGAAAGACATTTGAAGCGAGTGGTGAACAAAAGTGGACTATTTCGCCGAAAAACGTTCGATGACTTGGGCGTCTTGGTTGACTTTATTCACAACCAGTTGCAGAATTCCGGACAACTACACGGTTACAGGTGGATGTACAGTAAGTGCAGAGAACATGGGCTTCTTGTCAGGGAAGAGGATGTTCGTCTGGTCCTGAAAGAGTTGGATCCGAGAGGAGTGTCTTTAATGCAAGCAAGACGTCTGAGACGACGAAACTACTTCTCGAAAGGGCCGAATTTTATTTGGCATATGGATTCATGACAAACTGAAACCGTTTGGAATTTGCATCAATGGGGCTATTGATGGCTTTTCAAGGAAAATAATGTGGCTCAATGCCTACACAACAAGTAGTGACCCGAAGTTAATTGGAGGTTACTACATTGAAGTTGTGCACCGTTTGGGAGGTTGTCCTCGAATCGTTCGAGCTGATTTGGGGACTGAAAATGGTCATGTTAAAGGCTTCCAGCGTTTCCTGGTGCCCATACCGCCAGGCAGCACCCTTGACAGTTACTTGGATGGAGCCAGCACCGCCAATCAAAGAATTGAATATTGGTGGGGGTTTCTTCGCAGCCAATGCATGGAATTCTGGTTATCACTCTTCAAAGACCTCAGAGACAATGGCTTCTTTGATGGTGGATTTCTGGACAAAAGCATCCTGCAATTTTGTTGCATGGGACTTATTCAGGTGAGTTCATATATTCTGTAGCTCCATTTATGAAATATGTATTTTTGTATTTGAGAGGGTGTTGATGGGACACAAAAGAAGGTAAATAATCGGATAGTGGAAAGAAGATAGTGGTCTGTGTGTGTGGGGACATAGGGTGAAGGTGAAATGATCAAGGAAAAGATGAAGGAAAAGTGGGGATGGGCAGAGTAGTAAACATGAGTGACGAGTTGAAGGTAGAAAGGAGGGAGCAGGGAGAGAAAAGCAGTCTAATTCTATAATTTCTTGCTCATAAGAGCTGCTATGACTGTGCAACTCTTCCTAAATCTGTCTGTATATCACACCAAATCCAGCAGGCATTTAAACAACTTCTTCCCTCAAGCAATTAACTCTCTAAAAAGTAACCCCAATAGAACTGTATAGTGCCTCCATTTTTTGATGAGACTAGTGCAGCTACAGGAGACAATTTCCTTGTGTGTACTACATACTTGGCAAAAAAAGATGATTCTGATTCTGATATTATTCTCAACAGGATGAGTTGGATGATACTGCCCGTGTTTGGAACAGCCATCTCATCAGGCCCTCAAAGAACATAAATGTCCCCAGTGGTCGGCCCAACGTGATGTATTCTTTACCTGAACTTTATGGCACAAGGGACTTCCTCTCCACAGTTGACAATGAACAAGTTCAACTATGCAAAAGCCAGTGTGTCTTCCGTTTAACTATGCCTTGTGATCCGGATGTATTTGTATTGTGTGCTTCCTTAATGGCCCAGTCTGGTCTGATGCCACCAAAAGAGCCGTATCAGGCTGTGAACTTGTACTTGCACCTCAGAGAGGCCCTTACTGCAATTCTAAATTAGAAGCATGATGTTTTCAGGGGTCAGAGACATTAACCTTTGGTGAAAGCATTTTTGTTTCCGTATACCAGTCATACTGGAATTATATTACATTAAAATTTAAACATGAATTACTCAAAGCAATAACCATATATTTTTTGGTGTGTGTTTGGGTGAAACCATTTTATGGCTCCTCAACTGGTTCGAAGTAACATTTAATGAAGGCTGAATCCGACGACCATTGCCATTTCTTCAACCCTTTGTTCATCATTTCTTTTATCACTTCACTTTAAATGGATTATTGGGATACATTTGAGGACGAATAATATATAGCAATCACAATTTAAATAATTTTTTGTCTGCTGTTTTTGTTACTGTATAAGGAAAGCATATTTGATCAATATGAAATGTTCATTTGTCAAATCATTCTGGGTGTCAATAAATATACTGTCTTGGTTGCTGATTTTAACCACAAATACTTAACCAATGTGGATCTGAATAGTATTCCTGCACCCCAGTACACAATCACTTGCCTGTAAATGATAACATAATTGTCACTCTTCAATTTCGTCAGCAGGTGGTGTCTTGTGTTTAAAAAAAAAACATGAATTATTTGGAACAAATTTTATTAACATTGACAAATTGGTATGAACAGCAATCACAAACATATAAATGGAATACAATATCAAGTACAAAAATAATTGCTTTTGTTTGAACAGTGCAAATATTTGCAACATTACATGACATATCAACTTCAAACCTTTAGGTCAAACTGAAAGTGGCACCATATCCGAAACCATTAGGAGAATAAGTGATATGGAAAATTGAATGAATGAATAATAACCATGAAATCAATTGTAGACACAAAAGGAAAATACAACTGTAGACTGCCCTACGCAAGGTTGACCATGACATATGTTTTACATCTCAAAGTACAAATAATGAAATGCTCCTAAACTGATGTGTGTGCATGTGTGTGTAGACATAAGAGAGTCAATCAATCAATTGCGCACTTTCTCCCACCATGTTGGTGACAGATGAATGAGCTTCACTGCATTCATCCAAATGAGATGTTGGAGTATTTTCTTTTGTGCCAATGTAAAATCTTAACAGTTTCAATTTGTTTTTTTTCATAGAGTCTGCCAATTGTTTCATCTAAAGCAATGTGGTTTCTTTTGAAATCACAGACCTCAAAAGTAAAGTCTTCAACAGGTCCTTTGGTTGAGCTTCCACCTGGGAAAAATAGCCCTTTTCCCAGCTCCAAAATTTGAGCGACAGTTGCTGTTTTTTTCCAGGATGGCATACCTTGTTCCTCCACCTTTGCTTGTCCTCACTTGATGGTAATCGTTGCCATAAATCTTCCTTTGAGTCTTTTCTGCAGAAACATTGTTATGTCTTGCCATCCCATCAACATGGTTTTGGAGTACTCCCGAAGTCTCAGCCATTACACCTTTTTTCCTTGATCTTATTTTGCCTCTTAATTTTTGGAGGAGCAGTTCATTATCACCACTGGACATTTTCTGATGACAAAAGCAAAGGACAGCTATTCGATCACCATAAGAAGTGATATATTTGCCCATTTGCTCTTCGGTCATCATAGCAATTACTGCCATGTCAACCTGCAAAGATAAATTGTGAGAATAAATACTTGACATGTTTATTTAATTATCAATAACTTTTAATACATTTAACATATTCACATGAGTGATGGGACACTACAGTCATCATTATTTGTATTCAGTATTACACGAGAATAGTATATTAGGTAGCGGCAGCCCAATTACTAACTGTAATATCGATTTTAAATTGTGTTAATAACCTCATTATTAAAATAGAATTAACAGTACAGGTAGAGTAGATAGAAATGTTAGCTTCACTTTCACTTTATTGACCTACTACCAATACTACTTCGAAAAAAAATGTCCATGTTTCTCTTGTTTTGCTTATTACATCAGACTTTGTAGCTGTATGCCCACCTTGTCGCTTTTCATACGTGCAATGTCCACGTGAGGGACGTTTCTTGACTGCAAGAAGTGTTCCAAGTCTTCCTCCATGATGCGCCGAGTTGTTGCCTTCTCTCAATAAGCAGCGCGCGCGACCGTCTACCTGAGCCAAGCTGACCCGGAAGTACAGGAACGCACATTTTTTTAAAAAAGATTGCGAGATCTCGCAATCTTTGCGAGAGAATGCAAAGTATTGCGAGGGAACGCAAAGTATTGCGAGGGAACGCAAAGTTTTGCGAGGGAACGCAAACTTTTGCGAGGGAACGCAAACTTTTGCGAGGGAACGCAAAGTTTTGCGAGGGAACGCAAAGTTTTGCGAGATCTCGCAAAGTTTTTTTTTTTTTTCTTCGATGTCCCCTTAGGGGCTCCGTAACAATGTCCTTTTTGGTGTAAAAACAACTGGTGTCCATGTAGGAAACCCATCCAATTGTCTCCCAGAAGAAAATGCGAAAAATAATAATCGTCGTTAAATGGAATCACCCCTCCTGCATGTTTCCTCTCGCGCACAGCTTTTCACTGCAGTGTGGCAATTGGCATATCCAAATGTGAGTTTGGTGTAAACTGGCCCGCACTGCACGCTGAATCACTCCACCCCCGACCCCTGCTGCCAATCGCCATCTCACACACAACTCGACGAAAAAACGACAATGAAACGAGGAGGTTGTCTGAGCAGATTTCATGTTGGCTGCATACTTTTTATGTTCACTTTAGGTTTGCATTTTACCAACTGGATATTGGTTCCAGAACACAATCAGGGATGTGAGAAGTCAACGTCTTGTGAATCGTACCCTCTTGTGGAAGCCACACTTTACTCCCGTCTGGACTGGTGTCCGGAGACACACGTATTAATATGTAGTTCTATGTCCAACGAAGCACCGAAGGCTCCATAGCTCAGGGGTTAGAGCACTGGTCTTGTAAACCAGGGGTCGCGAGTTCAAATCTCGCTGGGGCCTGAACATTTTATTTTCGGTGCTTCTTTACTGAATAAATCAAATTAAAAGGCGAGACGTCAGATAGTTCGATTTCATGAATAATTCTCCTCACGTTGGCCTCCATCTTTCAAATGACTACCAGTCCTGCAAAAGCCTTCGCTGCCAATCTGTAAAACTTCTCTTGAAAGTAGTATTTTCATCGTTTGGCTTTTGTATTTTTTCATTGAATTATTTTTGCTTTAGGTACAGCACCGTTTATAAATGAGTGGTTTATTGTTTTCACAATCTCGACACATACTGGTTTGGTCCAGCATCGTTTCTTCCTTTCTTTTCGGCTTTTACCCTTCAGGGGTCACCACAGCTAAATTGTGTGTGTTGTTTTTCGTCGTAGAAGAAGACACGTACTACACTGTCTTCATTCAAATCAAGTAGGATATATGTGGTGGCTGCTAAAATGTATTTGCCTCCTGTTTGGGTGTAGCTGTAGAAAAAAAGTACGAGCTTCTGACCAAAACGGAGACTCGGATGCACCATCTTCAGAGGTTTGATTCGCATGTTGTTTTTGCCAAGCTTTTCATTAATTAGTTGCAGCTCTTCGGATCAAAGCGTCTATTTCTTAAATACGAAGGAAATACTTTATCCAATTGGCAAATCAAACACTCCTTCACGAATAAGGCATTTTGTAATCCTCGAGCAATCCTCATCTTCTTCCCCCAAGACATTAACTCTGAACAGTAGCCCAAATGGAATTGTATAGTGCCTCTTTGCATTTTTTTTGCTGATGATACTAGTGCAGCGTGTTCGACCGGAAACAAATTCCTTGTGTGTTCTACATACTTGGCAATAAAGATGATTCTGATTCAAGCCATTGACTGTCTTTAACAAAACAGCTGGTACGTGACTACTTTGTACCATTTTAAATTTGTATCTGACTGTTGCATCTGAGCCCGGATAGCTCAGTCGGTAGAGCATCAGACTTTTAATCTGAGGGTCCAGGGTTCAAGTCCCTGTTCGGGCGTGACTTTTTTCTTCATTATTTTTGGTTAAATCTAAACCTCAAGCTTACATTTTTTATTTTTGTTTTATAGGTGTTCACGAATAGTCTGTCAGATTTCAAAAGCCACAACAACACACTACGTTTAGGTTATCAAAATACAATCTTTTATGCTTACTTGGGAAACAGATGAAAACGGAATGTAAAACAATCATTTTCTTCATTTTAGAATACTGTATTCCGGTATGAACATACTTTCAACACTGAACAAAAGAAACTTGTGTTGAGGCATATAAGGAATAGAAGGTATTCGGCTGCACGTAATTCTCCTGACGTTGACGTAATGGGTTGCTCTCCGCCAATAAACAAAAAGGAAAAAAGTAGCCCGATGACGTCTACAATGACGCCGGAATAACAACATCAGCAAGCCTGCACGAGTGTAGCGTTAGTTCCGAATGGAATGAAACACAACTGAAGAGGTGCTGTTTACATTAAAGACGGACTAAATAATCAGAAACACGTTGGTTTACGACAAAAACAATCTCATTTATACATTGCAGTTGTGTAGAGTGAGCTGCGAAAAATCCCCGGATGAAAGAGTGCTTATCAGGTGAGCTACTTAACTAAACATTTTCATACAGTGGCCTAAGCGATTTGCCAATATAACTGTCATCCTCAGTGACGATCGCTCAATCAGACGTTCGTCGGGGAAGAAAATGTAACCCGACAAGCTTTTAGATCACTGGAGTATGGAGTAACGTACTTATTTAAGGACTGTGTTTGCCTCACGTGTTTTGGTTGCCACAATGCTCGTGACCTTCTTACTTCAACCATATTATCTTTACTGGGCGTTTAAGCACACCACAGAGATGCGTTTTATTGTGGACAGTATTTGTTTTCGAAACGAACATTCGAACTAAACTATTTAATTGACTCACAATATTTTCATTACTTTAAATGGTTTAACAAAATGCCAATGCACGTTTTACTTACACACTTGATATGATATTTAGTATGATGTGCATTCATTTAATAAAGTACATTACCTGACACTCGTATTGGTTTCAGGATGGCCGGAGTGTTCGATATTGACTTGGAGACTGAGGATGTCAGTGATACAGAGGTCAGGACTTGTCTCTCGAAGACAGCTTTTCTGTCAATGCTCCAATATTATAATTTTTAAATACATACAGTTCTGGGCAAAAGTATGAAGGCATCATCTGCTTTGTTCTGATAATGACCTTTTTTTTTACAGCAGTCAAAAGACTTTAAAAAAATAACTAAAAGCACACACAGAAATTGTTTCCACAAATGAATTACTAAAACATCGACAAGCATTTGGAGATGAATAGTGAACAAACCCATGACCACAGGACTTAAATGTCACAATTCCAAAAACATGCATGGCCAGCTGATTGAACACTAAATTGTCTCGAGTTGTGTGCCCTGCGATTGGCTGGCAACCAATTCAGGGTGTGCCCCGAATAGTGCCAGATAATGGTAACGGATAATGGATGGATGGATGGATGGATGGATAAGCCTTGGTAGAGGTTGGGTCTTATGTGGCCTCATTGTAATTTGGTTATTGGTCATTTGGTCATTATGACATGGCTAACACAACAAACACAATGGTGGTCAAAAGCCATTACCACATGAATAAACGTAAGATTGTATTGGCGTAACTTTAACAACTCGGGTTTGTTGTTTCCCTTCCTTAGGATGATGTTTGTGATGGCACCATAACAGAACCGGACAAGTGAGTTCAATTCATTATGATACTTAATCATATTTCCAAAATAAACATCTACCCCTTTGAAGTCATGGTGCAATTCAAGTACCATAACAATGAGATGCAAATTTCCAGATGTATAGAGTGAATATAATAAGTGTCACACACTTTTAATTATGCCAAGTTCCTCATTTCTCAGAGTGGAGAGAGCAAATTCGTTCATACGACTGAAATTTAGTACGTATCCTACACCTACAAAACCAATTCCGATGAAGTTGAGATGTTGTGTAAAATAAATAAATAAATAAATACATACTTTTCAAGTCATCAACCTGCATATAATTGAATACACTGTGGCTTCCATATCTGTGGTGGCACCATTTCGAGGTATATTTTGCCATTCAAACATTTTTTTCCTGGACACCCCTGCTTATTTCAGCAAGACAAGGCCAAACCACATTCTGCACGTGTTACACAGCGTGGCTTTGTAGGAAAAGACCTGACCTGAAAACTTGTGGCACATTATTAAACTTAAAATATGACAATAGAGAACCCGGACTGTTAAAACTGCTGAAGTTGTACATCAAGCAAAGAATGAGACGGACCCATAAATCTTGATCAATTAGTGTCTTCAATTTCCAAATTTAATTGAATGCTAAAAGAAAAGCTGATGCAACACAGTGGTAAAGATGAAACGTGTTGCAGCGAGCAAATTCTAAGTTAGAGACGACCGATATTTGCTGAAAGCAATACCACTTTGAACATTAAATATCTTGTTTTTATATATTATCCAATCCTATTTCGGGTGAATGTGATTTGCAAATCATTGTGTTGTCTTTTGAATTCATTTTAAGCATAACATCCCAACTTTATTGGAATTGGGTTGGTATGTTTTTGAACCCATTGTTTAATTTCAGCTTATTGGTTATTTTATTTTTGTGCGTGGATATTTTATAATAATAATCATACATTTAATTTCTAAGTGCCTTTCAAAACTCTCAAAGACGCTTTACAGTCACGGGATAAAACCTTTTTTTTTGTGCGGGTGAGAAGCGGCGGCCATTCGTGCCAGCGTTCACTCTACCCGGAAGTAACACAGGAGCAAAGTTATGAAAGGAAAAGGAAAGGAAAAAAAGAAGTAGAAGAACAAAATACAGGAGCTGCTGGAAAGGTTTTGCCGATTTTTTTCATAATTTAATGCCACGGTTGGAGCTGTGCGTAAATTATCATCTAATAAATGCAATAGAATGAAAGGTTGGCCATATTTTACACTCCATTTTTATTACATCCCAAAGATCTGTATGTCATTTCTACTTTGCTTCTTCCAGTGTGCAGAAAGAAGAGGTGGAGCTGACTAGTGAATGCGTCAATCGAGACAGCGAGAGAGTTGGACCTGATTTCTTTGAGCTTCTCACGGTGCTTGGCAAAGGAGCCTATGGCAAAGTGTGTTTGTGTGTATGTGTGTGTGCGTGTGCATTAGAGTCGGCGCATGAGATGAAAATTTTAATGAGCAATCAAATTGATATTGGCCCGTTTTTAATGTGGTACAAATTTGCTGATGCTTTGGTTCTTCTTTTAAACCCTTTGAAAACCTACCACCCTGAAAGTATGCTCAAAAGTCATTGTCTGTGGATTGTTATGTGCTGAAAACAATTTCCTATGAACACAACTACGTAGCTCATTTTGAACCCTTAAGAAAAGGTTATGCGTCCAATACCATATTTTCCGCACTATAAGTCACACCTACAATTCGTCATTTTTTTTTATTTCAGACTGCCTTTGTTTCTATGTTACACATTGTTTATAATTTTGCTTGATGTTAGCTGTTTTGTGAAGTGCTTTTCTCCCGCTGCAGCTGTTGTGAAAGCTCGACATAAATCAAGATGTATCGTATTGTATGAATTTTACAGATACAATAATATCAAATTGAACTGGAACAAGAAGTAAATTCATTTCCATGATGGTTTACATCCACAATAACGACCGGCCCAATTGTATATTAATATAGAATTAAATACAAAAAAATATCAGTAATATTTCTTCTTATAATATAGCTGGGGATCAGCAATCGGAGGTTTAAATCAAAAATGTTTTGTGTCGTTCGTGTGTCTTGCTTCCATTTACAACTGCATCTCAAAACTGCACAAATTACATATCTTAAAAATCACTCATGAAAATAACTGTTTTGGGGAGACCGATTAAGATACACTACAAACACAATTTCTATCTTAGTGAACTCAAGGCGCATCCAATGTCTTTACAGGTTTTTCAGGTGAGGAAGGTTCAAGGTGCCATGTCGGGAAAAATATTCGCCATGAAGGTTCTCAGAAAGGTACTTCTAAATGCATTCTTGAAGCTCCTGGAAAACAGAAGCATTCCAAATTTGTCGCTCATCGTTTGACTTTGATCTTTGTTCGTCTTGAGGCCAAAATTGTCTGCAATGCTAAAGATGCTGCCCATACGCGAGCAGAGAGGGAGATCCTCGAGACAGTGAGGCATCCTTTCATAGTCGATCTTCTCTACGCCTTTCAGACTGGTGGTAAACTCTACCTCATCCTGGAGTACTTAAGTGGTAAGATACCGAAGACGCCATATAAGCAATGTACTTAGCATCATGTTCTTGAAATCCTGTAGGAATTTAACTACAGCCAGGGGTGGGTAAAGATGGCAATACTTTTTTCAAGTTGGGTTGGTACCACCAAAAGCACTGATTCACATGAAATCAAACGGTACCGTTTTTCCGTGCCCAACATGATTATTTTATGTCGTGATTATGTGGGTCGCCATTTGGTCAAAGCAAATAATGCTTGGATCCCCAAATAGCAGACTACAACAAGAGCACCGTAAGAAAAACGCTTATTAAAAAATAAATGCTCCAACAATGTAGAAACAAAAGTCACTGGTCAAAAGAAGGACCAATAAAACACAAAATAACACAATTACCAAAAACGCTTGCACGAAAGGCAAGGAGCAATATAAACCCGATACTACAAAAACAAATGTGAATAATTCAATTCATGGAAAAAGGAACAATAATGAAACCCACGCTGATACAAAAAGATGACAGACAGAGGAAGATCGACTGTGATGACGAGAGGCTGAGAGAAATTTGACACACAGGCAAGTTGCCAAATGCCACTTAGTCAGTCCTCCTACAGCTTGCAAAAATGAACAAATTGGCAGCAGGTGTACAACTAGCAAGAGTCCTCAACCTGCTGCCGACACCAGAACATGACATTAATATTAAGGATGAAAAAAAATATATAATGTACGGTTGTCTTTCGGTGTACCTCTCAACCACAAGCAATAATCTACAATTTTCTCACTTGTTTAGATTATATTTGATGAGATTAGTTGATACTTTATAAATCTCATCCTGGAGAAATGTACATTTTGCAGGAATAAAATGTGATGAAAGGTAGAGGGAAGCAAAATAATTTGAAAAAGGACACTGTCACTCATGATGTGCATGAAAGTTAAGAGTTAGGACCCAATTATTTTTAAAAATATGTTTTTGTATTTATGTGGCGGCCCGGTATCGAGTGGTTAGCACTCCAACTTCACAGTGCAGACGTCGTGAGTTCAAATCCCGTTCCGGCCTAGCTGTGTGGAGTTTGCATGTTCTCCCCGGCCTGGGTGGGTTTTCTCCGGATTCTCCGGTTTCCTCCCACATTCCAAAAACATGCATTGCAGGCTGATTAAAGACTCAAAAGTGTCCCTAGGTGTGAGGGTGAGAGCGAATGGCTGTTTGCGTCTGTGTGCCCTGCGATTGGCTGGCAACCAATTCAAGGTGTCCCCCGAAGTGCCCGAAGACAGCTGGTATAGGCTGCAGCACCCTCCACGACCCTCATGAGGATAATGCAGTCCGTAAAATGAATGAACTCACGAATGAATTCAACTGTATTTCTGCATTTATTATTTGTTTCACCATGTGACACTATTATATTCTGAGTGATACATTTTCTGTTATTTCTTTGTGGGGAAACTGTATTTCAAATTTTGAACAAATGGGCCGTTGTTGTGATCAACCTTAGAGGTTCCACCATAATTGTACACATGAGTGTTGGACTGTTATACGATGTGTAGTTGTATGTCACTAGGAGGAGAGCTGTTCATGCAGTTGGAAAAGGAAGGCATATTCATGGAGGACACTGCTTGGTAAGTACTCTATTGTGTTGCAGAAAATGTGTACTTACAGTTTTATACAGCTATACTTTGCTACTAAAACATGGCATATTCTGTCCGGAAAAAAACAAAGCTGATTGAAAATCACAGCCATTTTCACTTGGTATGTACAATATTTTTTTAAATGAACCTCGTAGTCGAATGGTTAGCGCACCGATCTCACAGTTCAGAGGCCATGAATTGAAATCCCGCTCCGGCCTCCCTGTGTGGAGTTTGCATGTTCTCCCCGGGTCAGCATGGGTTTTTCGACGGGTCCTCCGGTTTCCCCCAACATGCCAAAAACACGCATGGCAGGCTGATTGAACACACTAAATTGTCCATAGGTCGGGTTTGAGAGTAGAGTGGATAGTTGTTTGTCTCTGTGTGCACTGCGATTGTCTGGCAACCAATTCCGGGTGTCCCCCGGAGACAGCTGGGATAGGCTCCAGCACCCGCCGTGACCCTTGTGAGGATCAACCAGTCTGGAAAATGAATGAATGAATGAATGAATGAACAGTACAACAGCATCAGAAAAGACAAGAAAAAGACAAAACATACAACTGATGAACAGCCCAAGCCCGTTTTTGTTTTTACATCCTTTCCGTCACTTGATATGAATTTCAGGTTACAAGCTACAGTATAGATCCATTTGTACATTAAGGAAATAGTTTTTTTTTTAGCATTTATGTCAATATCATAATTCTGGTCTTTGATTCAAACCATTTGTGCATGGTCAGTTTCTATCTCGGAGAGATCATTCTGGCTCTTGGTCACCTTCACTCCAATGGAATTATTTACAGAGACCTGAAACCTGAGAATGTCATGCTCAATCACCAAGGTAAAATGTGTTCCACTCTCAAGTGCGCAAATGCATTCAATTAAAATTTTGGAGGTTATTTGTATGAACCTTAGCATCGTTCAAATCTTCTCAAAGATGGGTTGCTTGCCAATGTCCCTTTTAAAATATTTTGCTTTATTTGGTTTAGATTTTGAAAATATTTGCCATGCACAGCTGTACCTTTATTGACGTAACATGGGCTTTTATTCATCACAATGTCAATTTCCACAATTGAGTAGTCGTAATTGTAAAGGAATAAGTGCAATTGTGATGTATTTAAAAATGAATATTGTATTTAAAGGACACATCAAGCTCACTGACTTTGGCCTCTGCAAAGAATCAATTCATGATGGAAGCGTCACACACACATTCTGCGGCACCATTGAATACATGTGAGTATCGCTCACTCACTCACTCACTCACTCACTCACTCACTCACTCACTCACTCACTCACTCACTCACTCACTCACTCACTCACTCACTCACTCGCTCGCTCGTACCAGAAGATTCATTTTCATATTACATTTGTTATCATTAATCACAACACAGGTAAAATAATTCATGACAGTATGACCTGTGTGTGTGTGTGTGTGTGTGTGTGTGTGTGTGTGTGTGTGTGTGTGTGTGTGTGTGTGTGTGTGTGTGTGTGTGTGTGTGTGTCGATATGTCTGCTAGAGCAAGGGTCGGGAACCTTTCTGACTTAGAGAGCCGTAAAAGTAAAATATTTCGAAATGTTTTTCAGTGAGAGCCACACACACACACACGCACACACACACACACACACACACCTACACACACACACGTACACACACCTACACACACACACGTACGCAAACACGCACGCACATGATTTCAACAAAATGTCAGAATGTATTTAAAATACATTTGTGATAATACTCACCATTAACATGAATAGTTTTCCGTTCCTCATTATTGGTAAAAAATCCAGCCAAACGATCGGAATGAAAGTCACCTTGCCGGGTCCATACACGAAGTTAATGCTAGCTAGCCTGCATACTGCTCATGAGCTTTCACGCTTGCCTTCTGCTGTCTATCAGAGAAGTATATTGATGCTAACGTTAGCATGGGGCTAGTCAAAGCGCCACTGATAACTGTTTCATTCATGCTATTGTTTCATTGCAAATTAGAATCACGGCAGAATCTTTTCTCCCCACAAAGGTGAATCCTTCCGTCCATTCAACCTGAAGTGTACGATAGTCGTCTTTTTTTTTTACTCGTCAGGCTTATTTAAAAGGGGGTGTTTAGCTGTTTCGACATCTACGGCCACCTAGGTCAATATCCTCCAATCAAAATTGCGCTTTCCGCCAACTGCCGCCCAAACAGGAAATGAACAGCAAAAAATCGAGAATATGTACAATGATACCCCGGCTTACGAACGCTTTAGCTAATGAACTTTTCGCCTTCCGAACGTTAAATTTGCAAGAATATCATCTTGGCATACAAACTATTTTTCGGGAAACACACGGAGCGCCACAATGAGTGATGTGTCGTTCGCGAACGAGCCAGTTCTTGGAGCTGGATCTCTGAAGTGAACGAAGCTGGAAATCGCAGCCAACTTTTTTTTCCTCTATTCCCCGCCTCCAGTATTCGGTTAAAGCCGCACGTGATTGGTCAAGATCCGTGGTAGAGGAGGGAGGGGACACACAGCAGGACACATGCATCAGTGAGGAGGAAGGCAGTGAGCACATTAACAAAGAAAAAACAAAAAAATGTGAAATGGATATAAAACACAGTGAAATTTTGACTCGTTTCAACTTTATTGATAGTTCAAAGGCAGAATGAAGGCTGCAAGGTTAAAATATCCCATCAATCAGGCTCCACAAATAACACGCACAAGCCATCAGTTCAATTTGAAATGAAAAGACAAGCAAGGGAACCAACTATTAATGAAGTTTCTAGTGTGTCTGCTTGCATCATTTGCAGTTGCAATATCACAACTTCCAAGATGTCCAACCCAGAGCTCCTTGAGACACGTTATGCAAAAAGTTATCAACCCAGCTAAACAGAACACAATTGATGAGGAACTGGGTAAAATTATCGCCGAGAAAGCACGGCAACTTCACTCAGATATTGTCAAGGGGCAACCTGGAAGGCGAGCCACGGATGGTTCGAGAACTTTAAGCGTCGTACAGGGATTCATAGTGTCATTCGTCATGGTGAGGCAGCCAGTTTCTAATGATAAATTGCCAAAGCTTACAAGGAATAGTTCCTCAAGATGGTGGAAGAAGAAGGCTACGTTCCTCATCAAGTGTTTAATGCTGATGCAACCGGCCTTTTTTGGGAAAAAGATGCCGAACCGGACTTTCATTACACAGGAATAGAAGTCTGTCCCTGGGCATAAGCCTATGAAAGATAGGCTAACCCTCCCATCTACAGTCCTTATGGAATGTGACTTTCCCTCCCACCTCCTCCCACTCCATTCCATCAAGCCATCAACGACCATCACAAAGGTAAATAAAATGACTTTATTTTACAGTACAGTTTATTTCTTTAATTAGAATACCATAGCATTTATTATACATAACATACGGTGTATTTTGTGTAGTTTTAGCTTATTTTGTAGAAATTCATGTTTTGTGGGGACCTAGGAACGGATTATTCTCATTTTAATGCATTCCTAAGGTAAATTAATGATTGGAATACACACTTTTTGCCTTACACACACTTTCTGGGAACCAATTAAGTTCGTAAGCCAAGGTACCACTATTCAGTTTTATTGGCGAGCCGGATGCAATCATCAAAAGGTTCGCAAGCCATCGGTTCCCGACCCCTGTGCTAGAGGAACGTGGTAGTTTTCACTTTGCTTAAAAAAACGTGAAAATCAATGCTGACATATATTTATTGGTTCTTTGTATCTAAAATCCCAATAGTTGAGTGAAGGGATTTCTTTTCACACCCCTAACAATGCAAGGGTGTCAAGCCACAGTCTGTGCAGGAAGGATTGGGAAAGTCAGTATTTGTGGCTAGCATGGGAAAGTCATGCTGACAGGGCATGTTGTTTTCCAAAACTTCACCTTTCCAAAACATAATTTTCAGTCAGACATGAATGAGAATGCAATGTCACTGACACAGTAGCACAGCTCTGTTGAGTAGCACAGTTATTCTCAGCCGGTGTGCCGTGGCACGATTATTTGATTGTTATTTTAGTTACTATTTGGATGAATTATTTTGATTTTATCCATCTTTGTTAATTTAACTTTGTAAACCACTTTGAGCAAAACGAATAACGAATTCAAATGCTCTTCCACTTCATGGCAGAGGGTACACACTTAACCCGTGAAGACTTTTTTTGTGAATTGGTGTGCTCAGTGGTGTGAAATACGTGCCAGAAATAACCTATTTCCTCAAATCACTTTGTGTGCTATTAAAATCATAATGTTAATTTCCGTCAGGACAAAGATGTTGTTAATGATTTCACACACAAATTAAGAAGCACATAAATATCAATATGCAGACTTTTTTTTTTACTCTGCCGGTACTTATATTTTCAAATGATCGCTCTGTAATTTTCCGAGGAACTCACAATGTCCCATCACTGGTCAGTCGTTTTTAGATTAGGACAGTGGGCGATTGATGCAGCCCTCAGTAACCACGTTGTCGACTCCTGGGTTTAGAATTTTTATATACTGACCTCTAGTGGGCAAATGCAGTACTTGCACATAAAAAGCATATTCTTCTTTCCTTTGGGCTTTTCCCTTCAAGGGGTCGCCACAGCAAATCAGTGTCCTCCATCTTTAGAGGTTTGATCCGCATGTTTGTTTTGGCCAAGCTTTTACGTCGGATGCCCTTCTTGACAAAACTCTCTGTATTTATCCGGGCTTGGAACCGACACAAGGAGACATATGTCCCTTTGTGGCTCCAGAACAAGCAACATTACGCACATGTGTGTGTGCCAATTACAAAATCGTAATCCGCACAGCAACTTTCAAAAAAAGCAAAAACTATACTTACCATTTGATGACAATGCTCTGATTTTACTGTGAAATGGGCATCTGATTTTCCATCATATAAAGTACGTACGTGAAAGCATTTGAAACGAATATAAAACCGTAATTGTCACTCTGAGTAAGGGAATAACAGATCTTGTTTTCCTTTCGGCTTTTCCCTTCAGGGGTCGCCACAGCAAATCAGTGTCCTCCATCTTCAGGGGTTTATTTGCGTGTTTGTTTTGACCCAGCTTTTACGTCTGATGCCCTTCCTGACACAACCCTCTGTATTTATCTGGGTTTGGGACCGGTACAATAAGACACTGGCTTGTGTCCTCTTGTGGCAACTCTATGAACTTAATGAAGATGCTCGATGAAAGGCAATGACAGCCAGGATAATAAATATATGTCGATAGCACTGGAAGGGATTACTAGATGGCAGTACATGTTTTTTTTTTTTACTTTGCATGACAGATGCGTTGATATGAATTGAAACGTGAGTGTGAGGCTGTGTACAGTACACCATTAGTTCCATTTCAATTGTTTTCAATTGTTCAAATGTTAAATAGTAGTCAAAACACACATGCCAAGATTTCCACTCTACTTATACTAACATCTGTCTATAGTGTGCCATCACCTTTTTGGTTTATGGCTTTTTTATGAGAGGATCTGTTGTTGGGAGGAACCATTTGTATGCTCTTTCATTTTCTTTGTATCTGACTCTGTTGCAGGGCACCTGAAATCCTTACAAGGTCAGGCCATAACAGAGCCGTAGACTGGTGGAGCCTTGGGGCCCTGATGTATGACATGATGACTGGATCGGTAAGATAAAACAATTTCCATCGGAATTGAAAAGATAAGATAGGAAAACCTTTATTTGTCTAACAATGGAGATATTTGTAATTTACAGCAGCAACATTTGGGGGTAAGAAAGTACGAAAACATTTACACAGAAATTGCATGCACAAAATGTTTTTTAAAAAAATGAACTGCATGAAGTACATAATGCAATATGAAATATAAGACACCGTAATAGCATATATGCAGCCGCATATATGCTGCATAAGGCGGCTGGCTATTGAGAAGAACATGCTAACATGCAGGTTGTGTGTGTTGTTCCTACCATGCAATCACTGCTAGCAATGTTGTTGGTTTACCTTTTTTGAGCTGTTGCCACAGACATTTTCATGCAACATCCCATACACAATCACTCTTTGATTGCCAAAAGAACAATCCAAGTTGAACAGTTGACTCTGAACAGAATAAGCAGGAAATGCTTTGAATGTAAAATCGGAAAGAAACAAAAACTCTGCACCTAGTCTATTATTGACTGGATAACAGCTTGGGCTATATCTTATCTCTCCCAGAGTGACATGTGATAGCCATGTTTTACTTAACTGCGATGTTGATCGTCATTATTAATATGCTTCTTGTGTTTCTCCTTAGCCACCATTCACAGCGGAAAACAGAAAAAAAACTATTGATAAGATTTTGAAATGTAAACTTAATCTGCCTCCATATCTGACCATCGACGCCAAGGACCTCATCAAGAAGGTCTGTAACACATACATATTCCGTGCTGGTTATCATACATATTGTAGAAGCAATAATGCACATACAGTGCTGTGAAAAAGCTCTTCCCGATTTCTATGTTCTTTGAATAATTACCACAGAGATTAAAGTCCATCAGATTTATTTTATATCACACAGAGAGCCCAAGAAAATACAAAATGCAGTTTCAAATGGTAACCCTTGGTCCCTTTGTGAAAAGGTTGCCGCACCCTAAACCTATGAATGGCTCGTGGATTGGCTGCGAGAACTGAAATCAAGCATTTGTGATAATTGGTGATGAGTCGTTCGCATTGGTGTGGAGGAATTTGGGCCTATTCGTGTTTGCAGAATGGCTTCAACTTCACAATCTTGAAGGGTTTCCTAGCATGCATGACCTGTATGTTGAAAGCTACTCCACAGCACCTCAAATGGATTTAAATCCAGACTTTTTTTTGTCTGCACTAGATCTAGGTCCTTTGGCAACCTCCTTGATCAATCGTCATCACAGCAATTATAGCTGGTCGATCAGAATAACGGCCCCTGCTCCCAGTTTTGTCTTTCTTCTTTTTCTTTTGGCTTTTCCTTTCAGCGGTCGCCACAGCGAATCAGTTACCTTTATTTAACGCTGTTTTGCGCATTCTCTTCTATACACCGGCAATCTTAATGTCCTTTTTCACAACATCCGTTAACCTCCTCTTTGGACTTCTTTTCAGTCTCCTGCCTGGCAGTTCAAGAGTCAGCATCCTTCTCCCGATATAGTCACTCTTTCTCCTTTGGACATGTCCACACCATCTCAGTCTAACCTCTCTGACTTTCTCTCAAAAACCGCTAATATGAGTTGTTCCTCTGATATATTTATTCCTGATCCGATCCAACCTGGTCACTCCTGTTCCTAGTTTTATCCAATAGTGGATGATGATTCTGAAAGAGGTTTGCTGAAGCCCCGCAGTCTAGTAAATGGCTTTGTAACCTTTTCCAGACTTATAGAGTGCAGTGACTTTTTTCAAATATATTCTTGAATTTCTTTTGCTCGTGGCGTGATAATATACAGTACAATTTGAATAGTCATCTGTTATGCGGCGAGACAACAAGCAGGTGGAAAGATGATAAAAGTTCACTCAGCCAGATGCAGGAAGGGCAGTGTGAGTTTTTTTTATTTGAAGTCGCAACAGATGTCGGGTTTTGGCAGACCACAGGTAACACTGCTCTCCAGGCTGTCCTTTCTCCCTCCTCAAACACACCTAACTTTGCCTTCACTACTTTGTCAAACTTGCGTAACTTTGCTTTCATTACTTCTTCCTCATAAACACGTAAGTTTGCCTTCATCACTTTGATGTCTCTTAGATTTTCAAGTTTTTTCAACTGCTGACGTTGAGCTTCAACGGCCTCTTCCATATCAATCTCAGCTTTCTATGCAGCCAGTAGAGCCGCCATTTCTGCCCTCTTCACTGAAATGCGACGATGTTCCATCCGAGTTTTCTTTATTTGAAGTCGCGGTGGATATCAGTTTTCGGCTGACCTCAGGTAACACAACTCTCCAGTCTCTCAGGAGGCGTGGGTTCAAATCCCACCACTGCCACCAATGGTTGTGCGGCGAGACAACAAGCAGGTGGAGAAGGACAAGAGGAAGCCGCACGTGCTAGTTGAAGCAGGGGAACCTTTTTTGCCATGCATGATTTCAAAGCATGACGTCTGAGTGTATTACCTACAGTAACCTTGGAAACAATGGTCCCAGCTCTTTTCAGGTTATTGACCAAATCCTGTCTTGTAGTTCCAGGCTGATTCCTCACCTTTCTTAGAATAATTGAGACCCCACAAGGTAATATCTTGCACGGGGCTCCACTCCGATTGAGATTGACCGTCATGTTTAGCTTCTTCCATTTTCTAATGATTGCTCCAACAGTGGACCTTTTTTCACCAAGTTCTTTCCAGCCTTGTGGAGGTGTACAATTTTGTCTCTGGTGTCTTTGGACAGCTCTTTGGTCTTCTTCAATCATGTTACAAGTTAGTCTTACTGATTGTATGGGGTGGACAGGTGTCTTTGTACAGTTGTC
Organism: Hippocampus bargibanti; assembly: GCF_051943395.1. Taxonomy (NCBI): domain Eukaryota; kingdom Metazoa; phylum Chordata; class Actinopteri; order Syngnathiformes; family Syngnathidae; genus Hippocampus; species Hippocampus bargibanti. The sequence continues at coordinate 1,397,074 of NC_142743.1, read as the reverse complement.
GACCTCAAACCGGTCCATCTGATTCAGGATGATACATGGAGTGCAGGTGGACTTCTAATTATCGGACTAATAGGTCTTTCAGGGTCAGAATTCTAGATGATACAAATGTGTTCAAATACTTATTTGCAGCTGTATCACACAAATAAATTGTTAAAAAATCATTGTGATTTCTGGATTTATCTTTTTCGTTCATCTCTCACAGTGGACATGCACCTACGATGAAAATTTTAGACCCCTCAATGATTTTTTAAGTGTGAGAAATAGCAAAATAGCAGGCAGGGTGTTCAAACACGTTTTTTCTTCGCTGTATATTAGAAAAATATTTTTTGCTCAAATAATGGTTTTTCATTTGCAATTTACATATGTCATGCTCCATCCATCCATCCATCCATCCATCTATCCATCCATCCATCCAACATGCACACTCCACACCGGGAGACCGGACCGGGACTTGAACTCACAATCTCTGTACTGTGAAGCCGGTGTGCTCGAGTACCGGGTCGCCTTATCATGCTCTAATGAATGCATTTTGGTTTATTTCAGGCAGTTTTGTATACTTTGGCAATCTAGTTAAACCCGGCCCCAACAATTTTACAAGTCGGCCCCCTTTTCAGGCAAAAGGGGGCCAACTTCATCCCAAATGCATTCCTGCATTCACAGAAGCTGTTAAAAAATGTGAAACACAGTAAGATAAAACACGGAATCAGTTTTTTGTATTTAGCAAAATAGAATTTAAATAACAGCCATCCTGGATTGATTTTAGTTGACCAAATATATTGTGTCTTTGAGTATTCCATATTTAATCTGGTTTCGCTTTTTCATTTTCCAGCTGTTGAAGAAAAATCCTGCTCAAAGACTCGGGTCCAGCAAAGCAGACTGTGCTGATATCAAAGTAAGTAACAGGTTCAACCCTTTGAAGCGGAGGGGTATCTCATATTTTAATTTAACGGGACATATATAACCTATTGTAGGAGGGATCTGTAAAATATTAGCATCATTTGGTGTTTTTTCTGTATTTGTATGCAACTGGACATTAGGATCATTCTAATATTCAATCAAAAGTGCTAAAACTTGAAAAAGCTATTAATATTTCTGAATACAAATGTGTAAATTGCATCACTTTTGTCCTCTACTCAAGTATGTACATCATATAACTGAGCACGCTGATTTTATTTAAGGGTGCAAAACTTTGAGCAACGTGTTTGGAATTAAAAATATAGTTTTCCAGTTTAAAAACAAACCAACTTCAGTAAATATACAAGAAGTATTTTCACTTCATTTACCACACGTGCAAAATAATCCATCCATTCATTCATTCATTCATTCATTGATTATATTAGCCGGTTATCCTCACGAGGGTCGCTGGTGTGCTGCGTCCATTCCAGCTGTCTTTGGGCAGTAGGTGTGGTATACCCTGAACTGGTTGCCAGCTAATCACATGGCACATATAGACAAACAACCATTTGCACTCACAATGACACTGAGGGACAATTTATTCCATTCAATCAATCTACCACGCAGGTTTTTGAAATGTGGGAAGAAACGTAAATATCTAGAGAAAACGCAGGTCCATACATGGAGAACATGCAAATTCCACACAGGAAGGCCGAAGCCCAGGAATGAGCCATAGATCTTTGGACTTTGTGGCAGAGGTGCTGATAATCAGCAGATTTGCTAACCCATCAGCCACCGTGCTGCGTGAAAGATGAGTCTATAAACCAAAATTGCATTCCCTAACCATATTAACAAGTGAGAATTATTTGAAATGTGTCCTCCGATTTCCTCCCGCATTCCAAACACATGCATGGCAGGCTGATTGAACACTCCAAATGGTCCCTGGGTGTGAGTGTGAGAGTGACTGGTTGTTTGTCTCTGTGTGCCCTGCGATTGGCTGGGAAGCAATTCATTTCCCCACCAAGTGCCTGAAGACTGTTGGGATTGGCTCCAGCACCCCGGCGACCCCAATGAGGAGAAAGCAGTTTGGAAAATGGATGGCTGGAAGAAAGGTGATTCCCTACCCTGTAAGTATACCATATGAGCTAATTAGACCAAACAAAAAAATACATGCTTATATCAGTGTTTGAAATAGCGTCTGCCCGGTGGCCCGGGGCTTACAACTTTTACGTCGGGCGTACAACTTTCAAAACGTCTCGGCCCGGATGGCTGACAAACTTCCTCAAGAAAAAAGAAGTGATTTTTTTTTAAATCAAATGTTTGTTTTTTCCAATAAAGCAAAAGCCCCAAACAAAAAGCTACAAACCACGGAGACTCCTCTTTCTCAGCAGCTTTCAAAACGCTCAAGTACACTTTTCAGTCAAGGTGTAGTCCGAAGCACGAAACCGGCTTCTGATTGGCTGCCGGTTCCGCGTATGCAGATTGCCAAACAAACATTCGTTTGGCAATTTGCATACGCGGCACCGGCAGCCAATCAGAAGCCTGCTTCGAACTACACCCTGACTGAAAAGTGTACTTGACAGTTTTGAAAGCCGCTGAGAAAGAGGAGTCCACGTCGCATTGAGCAGATAACACAATGCGCACATTGCATTGTGCACCATGACGGCAAACGACAGCTGGAGTGAAATCTTCAGCAAGGGTTATTTAGCATAAATTGGGCAAGGGAGCATTTGTTGTAGGTAGTTCCTTAATTTTAAAAACCCTTTATACTTCGCAACAATGTTTTTTTTTTTGCGATTAGACGTCTTTTTGTGTTTTAAGTTGTGAAAAATGGGGCAGGCATCTTTATGTCCGGGCCGGCAACTTTTCAGAGTTGTTTGCCCGAGTGTCGACTAACTTTTTGTCATGAGTTTCAGACACTGCTTATATTGTGTTTTATTGCAATTGAATAAACAATCAGATTCTATCAAACCAACCAATTTTCTAGTGAAGTTATGGATTCACATCTCATTGCACATTTTGTCAAACATGACCACAAAAAGGATTAATTTCCACAGAAGTGAAAGCACTGCGGAAGTAACCTTTCAGTCACAAGTTTACAAAGAGCATTCCATACGAGCACAGCCTTTTATGTATTGTAATGTTTGACCAGACATGGAGGAAATGACCGAGGATTGATCAGTTTCTAATCCTCGCAAGTTGGTTATAACCAGCCAAACCTTTTAGGACAATGTTCCTCAATGTACATTTGCAAGAAATTCAGGGATTTCATCATCGACATTGTCTTAATATCATCAAAAGTTTCAGATATTCCAGAGAAATCACTTTATCTATGTGACAAATCCAAAAACCGCCACTGAATGCCCACAACATTCGATCCCTCACGTGGCACTGCATCAAAAACCATCATCGAAGTGTAAAAGGTGTCAGTCACCACAATGGCTCAGGAGCACTTCAGAAAACCAATGCCAGAAAATCCAATACGACACCCACATCTCCAAGTGCAACTTGAAACTACGATGCAAAGCGAAAGCCATTGAGTGATAACAGCCAAAAACGCAGCCGGTCGCTGCTCATCTAAGGCGGAATCTTTTTCAAAGTGGTCTGACGAGTCCCAATTTCAGATTGATTTGGTATATTTTGGACATCTTGTCTTCCAGGCCAAAGATGAAAAGAACCACTGCCACTCTTCAAAAGTTTAGTATTTGTGGAACTCCTAACACAGAATTGCAAAACGGCTATTGTAATTTAGAAATTAACCCTCTAGCACAAAATGATTCCTCCAAGGAAGCAATTTCTATATACATTACTTTTTATTCCAGAGTAAATTGTGTTTTTGCTTCAGTATTGTAGTTCTATTCACATACTGCTGGCTCAACCTGTGTCACATTGAGTGGATTTCGTTAATCTATCATACAAAATGACACATTACAATTTCATGGTGACCAAAATACTGGTGATCCGAACATTCATCCATTAGCATTGGTTCATGTTTGAGCGTAGTCACCGACATTAATAAAAAGTGTTTTATTTGAAAGGAACATTAACGGTTCATCACCGGCCAGATGAATATAGCAATCAGAAAAGGTGGCAATGAGACAAATGCAATACATCCTGATTCATGCAGTACTTTGTTTGACAAAACAGTTCACATCAAGTAAAATACTTGACAAAATACTAAAGATAACATAAAACACGGACAGTCATGCGATCCAAACCCCCCCCCCCCCCCCCATACGCTGTGTTGTTTAAAGCAGTTTGAGATGAAAGAGTAATGAATCCAAATGTCCTTTCAACAGTAGATCAGAGATGTCCTGCTCAAAAGCGACGTTTCAAAGTCATCAAGAAGCTAAAGTATCCGTTGATGAAAAAAGGGATTGGTACACTTCTCCTGTCCCACGTAAATCCATTTCAACTGTGTTCTTGTCTCCCTCCCCCCTTTCAGAAACATTCATTCTTCAAGCAAATCAAGTGGGAGGAGCTACTAAATAAGAGAGTTGACCCACCATACAAGCCGCAGTTGGTAAAACATGATATTTGGCTGTTGTCACATCTCATTGACTTCAAATCCTTCATCTCTTAATTCCCTTTCTTCATCCTTAATTGTTTTGTTGTGTTCGTATTAACTTTTTTTTCTTTTGTTCACATAGCAATCCGATGAAGATGTTAGCCAATTTGATACAAGGTTTACCAGACAGACACCAGTGGACAGTCCAGACGATGCGTCACTTGGCCACAGCGGAGAGCTTACCTTTGCTGTGAGTGGGACTCGTGAAAAAAGAAAAAGCTATCTTTAACCATGTACGGCCACTCCGCATGTTTACCACAAGGACATTTATTGCAGATTATGCAATCAATTGGATCTGGTTGCCATGAAGGAATACACATGAAGAAAAAAAGGTTTAGGGTCACTTTAAACAGAAGTGGAATGGAATGACTGCAACGTGGTTGTGGACAAAATGACCACATGGACATTTGATCAATATGCTATGCTAGGTTTTCTCTCTTGGATATCTTCTTTGTTGTCTTTCTTTTTCCGCAATTCTAATTTCTGAGACCGTTAAACGTGAACCACCACCACCAATGGTTCACCTTCTTCGAGAAGTGTGATCTTCCTCTCTTTTGTTTCAAATGACTCTTCTGTTGAAGACATCATTTTTGTTGCTCCATTGATGAGCAGATCTAAACTGATGCACGTGTTATTTTTGGAAATATGCATGGTGAGAATGGAATGGTTATTCCGTAATTTTCTTCCTTGTAATTGAATAATTCTATTATTTTATTATTATTTTTTCTCCGTTTGGTTTAAACCAGGGGTGTCAAACTCATTTTTTTGCTGTGGGCCACATTGCAGTTACTGTTTCCTCTCCAGGGCCATTATGAATTTGGGAAAACCATGATCATGTTTCATTTCCTCCACATTTAAGTGGATTTGGATTTTTTCCAAAGACCACACTAATCCTGTGATATTTTCTTTTGTAATGCTCTTTTATTTAATATAGAGGTTTTCAATCTCCTTTACCGGATAAAATCGTGGCTCTGACAAAATCTTTTGGGAATGGGTTTGGAGTCATTATTTTGCTGCATGTTGGATCTCCCAGCCAGTCTGTTTTACCTTTAAACCGAAATATAGCCAGTTTTTGTCAACATCTTGAGTTAATTTTGCTGCCACCATCCTGTGTTATATTGATGAAGATGAATGAGCCCATCCAAGAAGCTGCCATGGAGGAACGCTAAGCCCTGACATTACCTCCACAGAATGTGTCAGATATTTGCAGTGTTTGGAATTGTGAGCAAATATTTTCTTCTCATTTTGGCCTATTTATCACTGTGCAAAAATATGATGTCTCACAGTCCATAATACTTCCTCTCAAGACTCTTATAATAATAAAATAATAATAATAATAATAATAATACAGTTCATTTATAAGCGATTTTCAAAACTCAAGGACGCTTTACAGTCACATGATATTTTTTTCTCCGGGTGAGCAGCGGCAGCCACACGTGCCAGCGTTCACTGAACCCGGAAGTAACAAAGTAAAAAAAAAATAAATAAATAACAAATAATATTACAACTCTCCTGTATAACTGGGAGCTTACACGAACTCTGTTCTTTTGGGCAAACTCTCTTTGCTTATTGGCAACAAAGTATGTGAAACGTCTGATGTAGCCTCTGAAAACAGTAGGTAAAACAAGTTCGTCACACACAAAAAAAGTGCTTCAAATAAAAATTACAATAAGCGACTTGTAAATAATTCCTGACATGGGAAGCTTTTGTAGCCTTCTTGTGATTTATTTATTTATTTTTTCCCATTATATTGCTTTTTACACAGTCACTCTTATAGCACAGTCATTGTTATCCTGTATTGTGCAAAATATTGTGATATACTCTAACCAAGACTTGTCGTATTATTCACAGCTTTCAACATACTAAGTAACATGATAATATTTGTGTTTGAAGTGAACTTTGATTTCATTTCCAACAGGGTTTCACATATGTGGCTCCTTCAGTCCTGGACAGCTTAAAAGAGGGTTTCTCCTTTGAACCCCGAATGCGGCCTGTTCGCCGACACAACAGTAGCCCTCATGGGCCCAACAGGTAAGACACAAATGCAATTTTCATAGCAAGGCCTTCAGTTGTGATACGTCTTAATAAATTCACAGCTGCGACTGTAAAAAGTTGTGTGATTTACGACAAGTCCACTAGAGGGTGCCATTCTGTCCGACCTTCCTTAATAATGTCCATTTTTTTCTTGAAAAGTTTGTCTTGAAAATGGATTTTTAACAGTAAATTGAAAATGGATTTTTAACAGTAAATCTGCACCCAAATCCATTTCTTCTTCTTCAGCCATTGTGGGCTGACAAAATTGCTATTAAATCAACACAACAATATATTTGCTAATGCAGCTCTCTACCAATACAGTGTGCTAGCTCTGGCCAGAATGCTCTTGTCACTAGCGGCTACTGATAAGAGCAGTTTTCGCAAACTATAATTGGCTCGTCACAAGCCTGCAAGCAGGTGCTGGGAAGCATTTTGAATTACCAATGTGCAATCTGGCTCTTTAAAGTAACAGTTTGATCGACACATTTGATACGTCAGGGCCCGCAGAACTGATGGTGAAGGCGTCCACTTCTGATCCTGGTAACAAATGATAGCTGAAATGTGTTTGGTTAAATGCTGAAATACGAAAATACACAACACCAATGAAAGGAAGCTGAAAGACAATTTGGAATTACAGTAAAGTCTCGTTATATCGATATCGGATATATCGATAGTCCCGGTTATATCGATACTATTTCTATGCACGCACGGAGAAAATTACATGCAAACAGGGTCGGATATATCGATAGTCCCGGTTATATCGATATTTTTCGGACTCCCTTGAATATCGATATAACGAGACTTTACTGTATTTAATAAGAATTCGTATAGAAAATATAATTAACATCAGTCTGTGATTCAGACATTTTTAGGCCAGCAGAAAAGGCCTTGCATGCTCCGACGGTCTACCTCTGATTAGCTTGGATTTCACTGTTCATTAATTTTTACATGAGTTCAAATGGTTAACTGTTAAAATTAAAAGCAGTTCGGATTACAGATCAGTTTAGGTCAGTCTAATATGAGTTGTTCGTCGGAGATACTCATTTCCGATCCTGTCCAACCTAGTCACTCTCAAAGAAAACCTTAACATCTTCAGCTCTGCTACCTCCACCTCTGCATCCTGTCGTTTCTTCAGTGGCACTGTCTCCAGTCCAAACATCATGGCTGGTCTCACCACTGTTTTATACACCTTTCCTTTCATCCTAGCGGAAACCCTCCTAACACACATCACACCTGACTTTTTTCTCCAGCCGATCCAGCCTGCCTGGACACGCTTCTTCACCTCTTTTCCACATTCTCCATTGCTCTGGACAGTTGACCCCAAGTACTTTAAATCCTCCAACTTCTTTATCTCTTCTCCCTGTAGCATCACTCTTGCACTTGGATCCCTCTCATTCACTCCACATATATTCCGTCTTGCTGCGACTCAGCATGTCGAAAATATAAGGTATTACAGTATTTTTGTTACGAATGTTTTGTATGACGATATTGTGCTAAGAGCGGCCTGGTAGTCGAGTGGTTAGCACCTTGACTTCACAGTGCGGAAGTGCCAGGTTCAATTCCACCTCCTGCCTACATGTGTAGAGATTATATGTTCTCCCAGGCCTGCGTGGGGTTTCTTGGGGTTCTCCGATTTCCTCCCACATTCCAAAAACATGTATGGCAAGCTGATTTAGCACCCCAAATTGTCTCTAGGTGTGATTGTGAGCGCAAATGGTTGTTTGTTTTTGTGTTCACTGTGATTGGCTGGCAACCAGTTCAGGGTCTCCTTATGTACCGGTCAAGCCTCGTTTTTCCCCTGGAAGACAAAAACATCCTGTTTGATTACATTCTGCCCTTTCTAACTATGAAGTGTTTCGTACTGAAAATACCCGTTGGTTGTCCAAAGGAGATGTGTTCTTGCTGTTTTATTCACGTTTTTTTTCAAGTACTTTTACCAAAGTGTCTCTATGCTAACATGCAGGAGCAACAATATACAATTTAGTGGGTGCAGCTTGTAAACAAATCCCAATCCGTCATCACACAGAGGAGTTTAGAGTAATCTTCCTTCCCTTTCGACACTTGCTCACTTCTTCTTTTCTTTCGGCTTTTTCCTTCAGGGTCACCACAGCGAATCAGTGTCCTCCATCTAACCCGGTTTTGTGCATCCTCTTCTCTCACCAGCTACCTTCATGTCCTCTTTGACAACATCCATAAACCTCCTCTTAGGTCTTCCTTTTGGTCTTCTGCCTGGAAGTTCAAGGCTCATTATCCTTCTTCCAATATAATCTTTCTCTCTCTCTCTCTCTCTCTCTCTCTCTCTCTCTCTCTCTCTCTCTCTCTCTCTCTCTCTCTCTCTCTCTCTCTCTCTCTCTCTCTCTCTCCTCTGGACATGTCCAAACCATCTCACTCTGGCCTCTCTGACTTTCTCTGCAAAGCCTCTAATATGTGTTGTCCCTGTAATATATTCATTCCTGATCCTGTCCAACCTGGTCACTCCCAAAGAAAACCTCAACATAATCTCTGCTCTCTCCAGCTCTGCTTCCTGTCTTTTCTTCAGTGGCACTGTCTCCTGTCCAAACATCATGGCTGGTCTCACCACCGTTTTATACACCTTTCCTTTCATCCTAGCTGAAACCGTTCTATCACACGTCACACCTTACATTTTTCTCCAGCCGTTCCAGCCTGCCTCGACACACTTCTTCATCTCTTTTCCACACTCTCCATTGCTCTGGACAGTTGACCGCAAGTACTTAAAATCCACCACCTTCTTTATCTCTTCTCCCTGTAGCAGCACTCTTGTACTTGGATACAGGGCAAACCTCCACCTCTCTAATTTCTCCCAAACCTGTTCCCTGCTCTCGCTACAGCTCACAATGTCACCTGCAAACATTATCGTCCAAGGAGATTCTTGGCTAACATCGTCTGTTATCTTGGCTAACATCGTCAGCTCAGAGCTGTTCCGTGGTGGAGTCCCACCTCTACCTTGAATTGCTCACATTTCGACACGGGAGGAACGGTCGAATTGTCAATAGTGAAACGGTTAGCTTTGCGTTAGGTGGATTTGGTACCCACGAGGAGAAGTTCAGTTTTTTTGCTGTGTAGTGAAAAAACTCAAATTGTCCTCGTTCCTAGTTTCCAACTCCCCTTTCTCTTTCGTTTTCCTCATTCATCAACTCCTCATAGTACTTAGTGTCCTTCGTGTCATTTGCATCTTTTACTTTAGTCACCCTTACCAGCTGCAAATCCTTTCCAGCACGAACGTAATCTAACTGTCCAGCACGAACTGAACCGTGAACGGCCTTACAACTTTTTTCCCTTTCATCTTTGTGTTCAACCTCTTGTGTAATTCATTCTCCGTTTTTTTGGTGCCTTTTTTTCCACTTCACCTCTTCCACCTCTTCACCTTCATCTGCTTCTAATTCTGCCTGGTCATTTTCATTTTTCATCGTGCCAGCCTATTTTCTGGACACTTTCCTGAAACGTCATCTTCCACTACAGAGTCACTTTTTTCCTTCAAACTCTATAGTCTATAAGTAGTATATCCATCCATCCATTTTCCGTACCGCTTATTCCTCATTAGGGTCGCGGGGGGTGCTGGAGCCCATCTCAGCTGTCTTCGGGCACGAGGCGGGGGACACCCTGAATTGGTTGCCAGCCAATCGCAGGGCACACAAAGACATACAACAGTCACTCTCACACCTAGGGACAATTTGGAGTCTTCAATCTGCCTGCCATGCATGTTTTTGGAGTGTGGGAGGAAACCGGAGGACCCGGAGAAAACCCACGCGGGTCCGGGGAGAACATGCAAACTCCACACAGGGAGGCCGGACCGGTACGCGAACCGGCGACCTCTGCACTGTGAAGCCGATGTGCTAAACACTGGACTATCGGGCCGCCCTAAATAGTATATAAAACAGTAAAATCTCTTTTTTTAATGTCAGGGTTGTTGACAAGAGCAACAGTATGTTGTGACTCATACTCATGAACAGCTTAGACATTAATCCAAATGTTCTTTGCGATAGAAGTATGTGTTGTATGTATTCATGACATTGTACTTCAACTTTTTTGTGGGTGCACGGGGTCATGTTCCTCCTCTTTTTTTTCTCTCTTTTCAGTCCACTAACATTTTCCCCAGCTGGGCCCTTCAAGTCAAATATTGATGGAGAGCCAGGACTATTTTCTCCCACATCTCCCCCAATAGCTTCAACCCCGGAGTCACTGGAGAACGGATCTGCCAGTCTTCCAATCAAGACACCTGCCAGGAACAATAAGATGAAGGGACAGCGCAGATGAAAAGGGGCTGAAATGTCGATGCACTGCCAGCCAAGTGAGCCTTTTGGGAATAGAGTGATGTTTTTTTTTTTTTTTTGAAAAAGTTTGCTTTTTGCTTTACACATGCCAATGTGAATGTACTTGAATTGCATTTTATTGAGTGCATTCTAAAAATTGAAACAATCACATTTATGGTTGCAGAGGAATGACGACCAGTAAACAGCCCGCGCTAGAGCATGGGCTGAAGAGGTTGATTATTATTTTATTTTTTTATGTGACAGTATTTAGCAAACTCAAGTGTTGTGTGAAGTTGTTTCTGGTGCATACATGCAAAATGAGACAATCACGTGTTATATCAAGTCAGTTTTTATGGCAAAACCTGATTACTGGTAAATAACCCAGAAAATGTCAAAATTGCATTGTTGGCTTGATGAAGAGATTTTGTTTCATGCAAAAGCAATGTAAAAATCAAAATACAAGAAAAGAATACATCATTCAACCTTAACTGAGTCCCATTACCTGTTTTGACGCACCCTCAACATGAATGTAACAATTTAATTAGAGAAAATAAAGAGATGTACTCAAGAGGCACAGTAACTAGTTGTGCAAGCAGCAATTACTGTTGTGTAGTGCTCTTCATGCATCACCGGGGCCCCTCACTGGAGCCAGGCCTGGAGATGGGGCTCGTTGCCGAGCGCCTGGTGGCCGGGCCTACACCCATGGGGCCCGGTCGGGCTCAGCCCGAAGAGGAAACGTGGGTCCCCCTTCTCAAGGTCTCACCACCCATGGGAGGGGCCAGAGGGGTCGGGTGCATTGTGAGCTGGGCAGCAGCCAAAGGCGGGGACCCTGGCGGTCCGACCCTCGACTGCAGAAGCTAGCTCTTGGGACGTGGAATGTCACCCCTTACAGGGAAGGAGCCCGAGCTGCTGCACGAGGTCAAAAAATTCCGACGAGACATATTTGGGCTTGCCTCCACACACAGCCTGGGTTCTGGTACCAGCCCTCTCGAAAGGGGTTGGACTCTCTTCCACTCTGGAGTTGCCCACGGTGAGAGGCGTAGAGCAGCTGTCGGCATACTTATTGCCCCCGACTCGCCGCCTGTACGTTGGGATTCACCCCGGTAGACGAAAGAGTTGCTTCCGTCCGCCTTCGGGTGGAGGGGACGGGTTCTGTTCAGTGTACCCATCCTTTTTGGAGACCTTAGGGTGTGTGCTGGAGAGCGCTCACCCTGGGGACTCCCTTGTTCTGCTGGGCGATTTCAATGCTCATGTGGGTAATGACGGTGAGAACTGGAGGGGCGTGATTGGGAGGAATGCCCCCCCCGATCAGAACAGGAGTGGTGTTTTGTTATTGGACTTCTGTGCTCGACACGGATTGTCTATGACAAACACTTTAAACATAAGGGTATCCACATGTGCAGTTCGCTGATTGACTTTATAGTTGTATCATCGGATTTGCGGCCTCATGTTTTGGACACTCGAGTGAAGAGACGGGCGGAGCTGTCAACTGATCACCACCTGGTGGTGAGTAGGCTCCGTTGGTGGGGGAAGATGCCAGTCCGACCTATAAGACCCAAACGTGTTGTGAGGGTTTGTTGGGAACGTCTGGCTGAATCCCCTGTCAGAAGGAGTTTCAACTCCCACCTCCGGCAGAACTATACACATGTCCCGGGGGAGGTGGGGGACATTGAGTCAGAATGGACCATGTTCCCTACCTCCCTTGCTGAGGCGGCAAATCAGAGTTGTGGCCGTAAGGTGGTTGGTGCCTGTCGTGGCGGCAACCTCCGTACTTGCTGGTGGACACCAGTAGTAAGGGATGCCGTAAAGCTGAAGAAGGAGTCCTACCGGGCCTATATAGCCTGTGGGACTCCTGAGACAGCTGACAGGTATCGATTAGCCAAGCGGACTGCAGCCTCGGTAGTCGCCGAGGCAAAACCACGGGCATGGGAAGAGTTCGGTGAGACCACGGAAGCCGACTTCCGGACCGCTTCGAGGAAATTCTGGTCCACCATCCGGCGTCTCAGGAGGGGAAAGCAGTGCACCACTAACACTGTGTACAGCGAGAGTGGGGCGCTGCTCACCTCGACTCGAGCCGTCGTTCACGACGTCGAAGACCTCCTCAACTCCACCAACACGCCTTCCTTGGAGGAAGCAGTGTCTGGGGACTCCGAGGTGGGCCCTCCGATCCTTGTGACTGAAGTCACCGAGTTGGTTAAAAAGCTCCTCCGTGGCAAGGCCCCGGGGGTGGATGAGATCCGACCGGAGTTCCTAAAGGCTCTGGATGTTGTCGGGCTGTCCTGGCTGACACGCCTCTGCAACATTGCGTGGTCATCGGGGAGAGTGCCTCTGGATTGGCAGACCGGGGTGGTGCTCCCCCTTTTTAAAAAGGGGGACCGGAGGGTGTGTTCCAACTACAGAGGGATCACACTCCTCAGCCTCCCTGGAAAGGTCTATTCTGGGGTCCTAGAGGGGCGGGTCCGTCAGAAAGTGGAGCCTCAGATTGAGGAGGAACAGTGTGGTTTTCGTCCCGGCCGCGGAACAGTGGACCAGCTCTACACGCTTAGCAGGGTCCTCGAGGGTGCATGGGAATTCGCCCAACCAGTCTACATGTGCTTTGTGGATTTGGAGAAAGCGTTTGACCGTGTGCCTCGTGGAGTTCTGTGGAGGGTACTTCGGGAGTATGGAGTACAGGAGCGCCTGATACAGACCGTTCGGTCCCTATACGACCGATGTCAGAGTCTGGTTCGCATTGCCGGCAATAAGTCAGAATCGTTTCCAGTGAGGGTTGGGCTCCGCCAAGGCTGCCCTTTGTCACCGATTCTGTTCATAACCTTTATGGACAGGATTTCTAGGCCCAGCCGAAGCGTTGAAGGTTTCCGTTTTGGTGGCCTCAGTATAGCATCTCTGCTGTTTGCAGATGATGTGGTACTGTTGGGGCCTTCAAGTGGAGCTCTCCAACTCTCGCTTGAGCATTTCAGAACCGAATGCGAAGTGGTTGGGATGAGAATCAGCACCTCCAAATCTGAGACAATGGATCTCAGTCGGAAAAGGGTGGAGTGCCCTCTCCGGGTCGGGGAGAAGATTTTGCCTCAAGTGGAGGAGTTTAAGTATCTGGGTGTCTTGTTCACGAATGAGCGAGAAAGGGAGCGAGAGGTCGACAGGCGGATCGGTGCGGCGTCTGCTGTGATGCGGACTTTGTACAGATCTGTCGTGGTGAAGAAGGAGCTATATATATATATATATATATATATATATATATATATATATATATATATATATATATATATATAGGGCGGCCCAGTAGTCGAGTGGTTAGCACCAGCTTCACAGTGCAGAGGTCGCCGGTTCGCGTCCCGGTCCGGCCTCCCTGTGTGGAGTTTGCATGTTCTCCCCGGACCCGCGTGGGTTTTCTCCGGGTCCTCCGGTTTCCTCCCACACTCCAAAAACATGCATGGCAGGCAGATTGACCACTCCAAATTGTCCCTAGGTGTGAGTGTGACTGTTGTCCGTCTTTGTGTGCCCTGCCAAACAAAGGCTCCAGGCCTTGTCCAGTCGCCTAAAGAGGTACACGAAAAAGAATGAGGCCAGAAGAATAAACAGGCTGTTCGCAACACAACCTGCGAAAGTGTACGCTCAGTGGCAGGGTTCTAACAGCAGAGCAGACCCTCCAAGGCTGGAAACTGAAAGATACTGGAAAGGCATATGGGAGAAGGAGGTTGCACATAACAGCAGTGCACAATGGCTGGTGACTCTGAAAGAAGAGCACAGCAACCTCCTTGAACAGAGGTCCATCACAGCTCAAAAAAAGACTATCAACATCGCAGGGATAATACTAGTGGACCTCAATCGGCCGTAGATATGCACTTAAAAGCTAGCATCCACTCATTTGACGACAATGAGGTTAAAATCTTAGCGAAAGAACATAGGTGGTTTGAAATCACGAGTTTTAATTGAAGCCCTTATTTGAAATCATCCATTGTCATCATCCATTGCCGGCTTCACAGTGCAGAGGTCGCCGGTTCGCGTCCCGCTTCGGCCTCCCTGGGTGGTGTTTGCATGTTCTCCCCGGGCCAGTGTGGGTTTTCTCCGGGTCCTCCAGTGTCCTCCCACATTCCAAAAACATCATAGCAGGCATATTGAACACTCTAAATCGTCCTCGCCCACCTTTGACCGCTGGCAAGCTCATCACTGGACCCGCTACAGTTTGCCTACCAGCCCAGCATGGATGTGACCTGCTCCACTCGAAGCTGCTGCACCTGGAGAATGCTGGTTGCACGGTAAGGATCACATTCTTCGATTTCTCCAGTGCCTTCAACACCATCCAGCCAAATCTGCTGGGGGACAAGCTGCGGCATGCCGGAGTTGACCACCACCTCACATTTTGGATGACTGATTACCTCACAAACAGGCCACAGTACGTGAGGGTAAAGAACTGTGAGTCGGACAAGCTTCTCTGCAGCACCGGAGCGCCGCAGGGGACAGTCCTGGCTCCATTACTGTTCACCCTCTACACCTCGAACTTCAACTACAACAGTCCAACCTGCCACCTTCAGAAGTTCTCTGACGACTCAGCTATTGTCGGCCTCATTACAGAGGGAGACGATCGGGAGTACTGGGGAGTGACAAAGGACTTCATGGACGGGTCCCAGCAGAATCAACTCCAGATCAACACTGGGAAAACCAAGGAGCTGGATTTCTGCAGGAAAAAATCTAGGCACCGTTGAGCATCCACTGTTCGGACATTGAGAGGGTGACCTCCTACAAGTACCTAGGTTTTAGTCTCAACAATAAACTGGACTGGACTGCAAACACGGATGCCCTTATTAAAAAGGGACAGAGTCGCCTCTTCCTACTCAGGAAACTGACGTCTTTTGGGGTTCAGGGGTCACTCCTAAAGACTTTCTATGACTCTGTGGTGGCTTCAGCCATCCACTATGTAATTGTCTGCTGGTCAGGCAGCACCACCACCCGGGACAGGAAAAGACGAGAGGGCCAGGGCTAGGCTGATCGCTGGACTCTCTGGAGGAGCTGGTCAAGAGACGGATGCTAGCTAAACTAAAAGTTATGATGGACAGGCCCTCCAGCCCACCCTGATAGCACTGGGTAGCTCCTTCAGCCAGAGACTGTTACACACGCGCTGCAAGAAGGAGAGATACCGCCACTCGTTCCTATCGACTGCTGTAAGGCTTCTTAATAACCACATGTGAATGAAATGAAAAAAAAAAAAAAAAACTACTTTATTCATGTGGGTATGATAGTTGCTCCATGTACAGCACTTTGTATGCAGCGTTGGTTGTGTGAAGAATGACTTAAAGTGTCCCAAAACTGCCACGAAATGAGGTCCTGCCTCCTTGTTCATGACGTCACACACTGCCTTGCTCCAGAATCAAAATAATGGCTTCAGAGAGTTCAGATTCGAAGAAGATGCTTTCTTGTGACTCATCCAGTTATGAATATGATTCAAATAGTTCTGAAGTGGAAAGCATAAATGTTTGCAATCGATTAAAGAAGTCTTTCCATATCAATTCGGGCCGTCTGGACTCTGATGTAGCG
Source organism: Hippocampus bargibanti (assembly GCF_051943395.1). Classification (NCBI taxonomy): domain Eukaryota; kingdom Metazoa; phylum Chordata; class Actinopteri; order Syngnathiformes; family Syngnathidae; genus Hippocampus; species Hippocampus bargibanti. The sequence continues at coordinate 1,380,772 of NC_142743.1, read as the reverse complement.
CCCAGAAAATGCACAACGTGGCGCACAAACTCCATTTGAAATTGGCTGATTTGTCTACTGGAAATCTGTGTACACGTTCTTTATGCGTGGTACCGCAATTGGCTGTGACACACAACAATTCACCATCGAGTTATTTCTGTAATTTTCCTTCTCATTTCACCATCAACATGGTGTTTTCAGATGAAAAAAAAAATACCCAAAATGCATTCTGTGTCGCTTTCTCGGTCAGGGGCGTTCCAAATGTAACGTCACTTCAGGCATCGCCATCAACTCGAAAACAAGACTTCCTGAATATTCAGCGCGAGTCTTAAAATGTAAAATGTAGTATATGCGGTGGAATCTTTGTAAAATGCGCTCAGTAGAAGTCACGAAGTGATTTTACAAATTATGGACACAAATTGTCCCAAGGTGTCGGTTGACTTTAAGGATAATTCATAGTGCTCGGATTATTATAGTTTTGGAATTTTAATGATTGTTGTTTTATTTTTATTTTTTTTATTTTTTTCTGGGCGGCTTTACACAAAGGTAGCGAGAAAAGTTGTTCCAAATCTGATTTTCAATTCTTGATTGTGTCAACAGTCTGATGAGATGCTTCAGAAATACGTCTCATCCAGCAAGCAGTTGCAAACCGACTTTCTCTGGGGCAACTTGAAACTGCCATTATGCAAGATGTCCTCACACTGTAGAGAAAGTGTTCTTTTGTTTGAACAATCACACAAAGTCATTGCAACATTCTCAAGTGCCAGATGTCCCTGCACGACAGGATAATGACTATTTATATGATTTAGCGAGGCCGCTGTTGAGCCGTGGGTTTCATTGGGGTAGTTAAATTATGCCAGATGAAAACAGATGTTTCATAGTCATTCATTTACACCCTCACCAACGATTTGTTTCATATTGGAAGACACACACGCTTATCAAAATCAAATGTATTCATTTACTTTCCAACATTAAAGAAATAACATTTGTACACAAATAAATTGAGCTCCAGAAATATAATTCTTTTCAAGGTGATTTGACTTTATATAAACTTAATGTAAAAAAATAATAATAATAAAAAAAAAAATCTATCTATCTATCTATCTATCTATCTATCTATCTATCTATCTATCTATCTATCTATCTATCTATCTATCTATCTATCTATCTATCTATCTATCTATCTATCTATCTATCATCCATCCATCCATCCATCCATCCATCCATCCACTATTGCATTACATCCCTTTTGTGGCTTATCCTTTCCATCTTTTTCAAAATACAATTCTCAGCATTCTTGGGGTTGCGTGCCTTGGATTTCATGTGAGGAACATGAAATGTTGCAGTTGCTTCCTTCTTTGGCTGCACGTCGCACTTACTCTGCCTTTCTTTTTCTTTCGATGCACTCTATCTTCCGGTTCTCATCTTTGTTTATCCTTGAAAAAGTGAGGAGGGAAAGACTGTGTTTAGGCCAACGGATTAATACAAACCATCTGGAGGAGTTGGTGGGAGTTTGTGAAATTTGTGTCACAGCATACTGGTTATGGGACTTCCTTTGGGAGCTCAGATGCATTTTTTTTATTTTTGAAGAGACTCAGATGATGTGATGTATGGAATTTGCACCATTAAAAGTTCACTCTTGAGTTTGAGTTGCCATGTGCCTGTCATTACCTCTCCCAGCACCTTAAAAAAGCTCTGGCCATCCTTCCCTCTGTGTTCATGCATATCTTTTCAGTGGTATTGTCTGGCTTATTCATAGTTATACTGAAAAAAACAGAGTGAAACCGAAATCAAAGTCAGCACAGCACAAGAAACAAGGCTTCAAATATTCACTTACATCAATTCGATTTGATCACATCCAGGTCTCTTTTCAAGCACGTGGAAATCTGACATATTGCCTTTGATGAATTTGATTGTATCGTGACAGGAGCAACGACCAAGGAAGTCATGGCCTGAAATCAAGATTACTTGGATATTAGGGGGAAAAAAACTAAAAACAAAACACGATTGCGCCTTAACTCACCTCGATAGAGCTGTGTACAAAATCCAGCCAAAACAAACAACAAGAGAGGAAAACTATTGACAGCCAAAGCCATGTTTCTGTCCCGATATCCTCAGAAGACCTGACTTGGAAGTGTGGTAAAAAGGAGTGGGAGGCTCCTGTTTTATACTGAGCGGTGAGTGGGTTTTTCCCCAAGTCCATGCTTTTTTCCATCAAGATGATCCTAAAGCTTGCAGGAATTTCCACATTCCCCATAGACGCATACACTTGAACATGGTAAGCAAAAAGCAAAAGCGATCAGTTGGATGATAAAATTGAATCCTGAAGGAATTGTGTCAAGAGAAAGGAAGCGGCTTTATTAAACACTTTTGGGGGGAATTTCTTGGAAACCCAATATTCATTTAAGAAAAGGGGGGGGGGTGCTCCTTTTTAACAATGTGCCTCTGTGTAAGAACTTTAATAGATGCCTTAATACTACATATTTTCAATTGTGGGAGACATTTTACAAACAAATTCATGGTTGCGGTATGGGCTCACCAGTTTTACCCATCGTGGCTAATCTTTACATGGAAGAGATGGAGATACAGGCCCTCACATCCTTCCCGGGGACAAAACCTAGACACTGGTTTAGATATGTGGACGATACTTTCGTCATAATTAAAAAACAAGAAATTCAATCCTTCACAGATCCTTCACCTCAACTCGGTAGACATCAACATTAAATTTACTCGCACGGACATTAAAGAGAACCAACTAGCCTTTTTGGATTGTAAAGTAATTGTAAAAGAGGACAGAGCGCTAAAAAACAGGTCTTTAGGAAGGCTACGCACACTGACCTATACTTACTTTTCGATTCTAACCACCCTCTACAACACAAATTAGGAGTTATCAGAGCCCTCCAGCATAGGGCTAAACTAATACCAACAAGCGTCAAAGGTAGAGAAAAGGAGTCAAAACATGTCAGGAGAGCACTCACAAACTGTAGTTACCTTCAGTGGTCATTCAACAAATGTCAGAAACAAAGAATAGGGAATGAAAAAAAAATTCTCAAGATACAAAAAGGACTCCTCGAGGAGTAGCAGTACCTTACATTTCAGGTGTTTCTGAAAAACTACAAAGAGTCCTTTGGCAACACACAATTTCTACTTATTTCAAACCGATAAACACTTTCAGGCAAAAATTAGTGCATCCAAAAGATAGGCTGCCAAACAAAGTAATGTAGTTTATTCAATACATTGTCTTCTTCCTTTCGGCTTTTCCCCTCAGGGGTCGCCACAGCGAATCAATGTCCTCCATCCATCCCGGTTTTGTGCATCCTCTTCTCTCACACCAGCTACCTTCATGTCCTCTTTGACCACATCCATAAACCTCCTCTTCGGTCTTCCTCTCGGTCGCCTGCCTGGCAGTTCAAGGCTCAGCATTCTTCTGCCGATATAGTCATTCTTTCTCCTCTGGACATGTCCAAACCATCTCAGTCTGGCCACTCCGACTTTCTCGCCAAAGCCTTTAATATGAGTTGTCCCTCTAATGTACTCATTCCTGATCCTATCCAACCTGGTCACTCCCAAAGAAAACCTCAACATCTTCAGCTCTGCTACCTCCAGCACTGCTTCCTGTCTTTTCTTCAGTGGCACTGTCTCCAGTCCAAACATTATGGCTGGTCTCACCACTGTTTTATACACTTTTGTTTTCATGCTAGCGGAAACCCTCCTAACACACATCACACCTGACTTTTTTCTCCAGCCGATCCAGCCTGCCTGGACACGCTTCTTCACCTCTTTTCCACATTCTCCATTGCTCTGGACAGTTGACCCCAAGTACTTTAAATCCTCCACCTTCTTTACCTCTTCTCCCTGTAGCATCACTCTTGCACTTGGATCCCTCTCATTCACACACATATATTCCGTCTTGCTGTGACTGATCTTCATTCTTCTCCTTTCCAGGGCTTATCTCCACATCTCTAGTTTCTCCGCCACCTGGTCCCCGTTTTCGCTACACATCACAATGTCATTTGCAAACATCATGGTGAAAGGAGATTCTTGTCTAACATCGTCTGTCAGCCTGTCCATCACCATAGCAAATAAGAAGGGGCTCAGAGCTGACCGTTGGTGGAGTCCCACCTCCACCTTGAATTCCTCAGTCACACCGACAGCACACCTCACAACTGTCTTACAGTCATGATACATGTCTTGTACCGCTCTGACATACTTTTCCGTCACTCCAGACTTCCTCATGCAATGCCACAGCTCTTCTGTGGGCACCCTGTCATACGCTTTCCAGATCTACAAAGACACAATGCAATTCCTTCTGACCTTCTCTGTACTTCTCTTTCAGCATTCTTAAAGCAAAGACTGCATCTGTCGTACTCTTTTTTGGCATGAAGCCATACTGCTGCTCACAAATGTTCACTTCTGCTCTTAGTCTAGCTTCGACTACTCTTTCCCAGAGTTTCATTGTATGGCTCATCAACTTTATTCCTCTGTAGTTAGTACAACTCTGCACATCTCCTTTGTTCTTAAAAATGGGCATGAGTACACTTCGTCTCCATTCTTCAGGCATCTGTTCACCATCTAAGATCTTGTTGAATAACCCAGTCAGGAACACCACCGCCACCTCTCCAAGACACTTCCATACCTCGATTGGTAAATCATCAGTCCCGAGTGCCTTTTCCCCCCTTCATCCTCTTCAGCGCCCTTCTCACTTCATCCTTGCTAATTTTTGCTACATCTTGGTCCACAACAGTCACGTCTTCTACTCTTTGCTCCTTCTCATTTTCCTCATTCATCAATTCTGCAAAGTACTCTTTCCTCTTGCCATCACACTACTGGCACCTGTTAATACATTGCCATCTCTATCCTTAATCACCCAAACCTGCTGCAGGTCCGTACCATCTTTGTCTCTCTGTCTCGCCAGCCTGTAAATATCAGTCTCGCCTTCCTTGGTGTCCAGCCGAGCATACAAGTCATCATAGGCCTTTTGTTTGGCCTTTGCCACCTTTACTTTAACCGTGCGCTGCATCTCCTTGTACTGCTGTCTACTCTCGTCCGTCCTCTCAGTGTCCCACTTCTTCTTTGCTAACCACTTTCTCTGTATACACTGCTGCACCTCCCCATTGCACCACCAAGTCTCCTTATCTACCTTTCTTCCACCCGATACACCAAGCACTTTCCGACCTGTGTCTCTGATTATGTTCGCTGTAGTTTGCCAGTCATCTGGAAGGACCGCTTGCCCACCCAGTGCTTGTCTTACCTCCTTCCTAAATGTTATGCAACACTCTTCCTTTTTCAACTTCCACCATTTTGTCCTCACTTCAGCCTTTCGTTTTTTTCATCTTCCTCACTGCCAGCGTCATCCTACACACCACCAACCTATGCTGTCTGGCTACACTCTCATCAACCACTACTTTGCAGTCACTGATTTCCTTTAGATGGCGCCGTTGACACAAAGTGTAGTCTACCTGTGTACTTCTGCCTCCACTCTTATAGGTCACCCGATGTTCCTGTCTCTTCTGAAAGAAAGTATTCACAATAGCCATTTCCATTCTCTTAGCAAAGTCAACCACGATCTGTCCTTCAGCGTTCCTCATCTGGAGTCCAAACCTGCCCATCACCTCCTCATCATCGTTGTTTCCTGCACCAACATGTCCATTGAAGTCTCCACCAATTACAACCCTCTCACTTCTCGGGATGTTCTGTATGACTTCATCAAATTCCAAACAAAATGTCTCCTTCTCCGCCAGCTCACATCCTATTTGTGGGGCGTACCCACAAACAACATTGAACATCACACCTTCAATTTCTAGCTTCAGACTCATCATTCTATCTGATACTCTTTTTATTTCTAACAAACTCCTCTTTTAAGATAACCCCAACTCCATTTCTCTTTCTGTCTTCACCATGATAGAACAACTTAAACCCTGACCCTAAGCTTCTAGCCATGCTCCCTTTCCACCTGGTCTCCTGGACACACAGTATGTCTACCTTCCTTCTATGCATCATGTCCACCTGCTCTCGACCTTTACCTGTCATTGTTCCTACATTCAAAGTTCCTACTCTTAGTTCCATACTCTTAACATTCCATTTCTCTCTTTTCCTCCGGGTACACCTCCCTCCTCTCCTTCTTCGACCAACAGTAGTTTTCCACTTTTTTTTTCCAATTTTCCACAGGCACCCTGAAGGTCAACAGTACCAATGTTGTTAAAGTTTATTCAATACATTGTAAAAAAAAATTGCAAAGAGCAATACATCGAGGAGACTAAACAAATTCTCAAAAAAAGACTTCATCGCAGGGATAATACTAGTGGGCCTCAATCGGCAGTACATATGCACCTAAAAGGTAGCAAACACTCATTTGGCGACAATGAGGTTAAAATCTTAGCGAAAAAAAAACAGATGGTTTGAAAGGGTAGTAAAAGAAGCTATTTTCATCAAACACGAAAACCCTTCCCTTAACCGTAATGGTGGGGTGAGGTTCAATTTGGATCGTTTGTACAATAGATTGCTTAGGCAACATAGGATTAGTCATGCAGGTGATACCAGGGCCAATTGGGCAATCAAGCCAGTCGTCAGCCAGGACAATATAAACCATCAGTGGAGCCGCAGGAATTAGTCCTCTGCTCCCCCCAATCTGAGAGCAGGGACCTATCATAGCAGAGTCCGGCATCGCCATGTCGGGACAGTAGGGAGATATATATATATATATATATATATGGCCGAAACTACCAGTAAGACTTTCGTTTGCTGACTAAGCTTCTTGGATGGGAATCGAAACGTCCGACACCTTCGAAGAAGTACAGATGACAGCTGAAGAAACCTTTTCATCGATGGACCACTCCATGTACGACTGAGTCTTACACCAAGATAATGACATAGTTGTGAAACTAACCAGATGGTATGCGGATCCCACAAACAGACTGACAAATTCCAAAACAAAACTATTTTTAGAAAAATGAAGAACGGACACAGACATCACTGATGAACAAGGAACCAGGAAAACAAAATGTGAATCCATGATGAGGCACTTGCGAATGGGAGGAACATTTACCTAGTGATGTGCCCGACTGTGCCGAGTAATCCAGTGAAACCATATACTCCCACAGAAGCCCCGTAGCAACGGCTGGCAATGCTGATAATGCGCTAGTGTTGATGAATTCATTAATGTTACAGAAAATCCACGATCTATCGCAGCTGCATTTAAACAGAAAAATAACACATAATCGTCCGGTTCAAAATTAATGAATCCGTTTTTCACCAGCCCTCACACGCAAAAATCCAGGAGTTCATCCCTTCTGAAGACCTCCTCCTGGACCATCCCCGGTCTTACAGTTCGGCAGCTGGGCGTACGGCAGCAGACTTTTGTCACTCACCCGTTAAGCCATCCTGAGCGACGGACACCAAGAAGGGAGGGGTGGTCCATTCGAACACTCTCGAAGGAAAAAGAGAAACACTGGGCCCCTGGGCCCACTCTTTCCCCCGCTCTCGATGCCATCAGGTAGGACCGAAGTCCTTCGGCACCAATAATAATGGAGAGAGAGAGAGAGAGAGAGAGAGAGAGAGAGAGAGAGAGAGAGAGAGAGAGAGAGAGAGAGAGAGAGAGAGAGAGAGAAAGGATGAAGGAATGAGAGAGAGCGAGAGCGCAAGAGAGATTTTACATTTTGGGGGGAATGTGACATTCTCATTGTTTATCAAATTCATGAAAAAAAAAAAAAAGTAGAGAAAATCTATGAGTCTAGAAAAGTGTACAAAGCCATTTCCAAGACTCTGGGGCTTCAGCAGATCTCTTACCCACTATTACCTAGTATTACCTACACATGCACAGGTGTCAGTGTCACAGTTTGCGAGGTGGTGATGGTTGTGGATCCCCAATAAAGCAGGCAGAAGGGAGCAGCAGGATGTATTTGAAAAATTGTATTAAAATAATAAAGTCAGCGGGAACAAAATCTAAAACATCAAAGTCATCCGAACAGAAAAGTACAAAGTATCAAAGAAAACCATGAGTAAAAATCTGCCAAGATGAAACAAACCTGACTGGGTGCAGCAAACACATTCAATGGCCCGGCACGGAATGGTCGTGCCGGGAGTCCTGCCACTGATGAGGCTGACCAACACCTGTGGTCGCCAACCAGAACGTGACAGTCTGCCATGGATTGGAACGACCAACACCTGTGCAGGTGCTGGCGGGGCCGACAGCGCCACCCGTTGGTTGCTAACCAAATCGTGACAGTCAAAGTCTGGCCCCCGGGCCAGATTTGGCCCACCTCCCGGCAGTGAAAATTTGTTTTCACTGCGATTGTTGAACAGTTGTGCAGTGTGAATGACTGCTCCAAGTGAAAAATGTTTAGATTTTGCACAATGAAAACTGTTCCATGATTCCTTGTTGATGAGAGCATCCAAAGGGAACAACAAGACAAAAAGAAATCAAAGGAAATGTTGAAGAGGTAAACATTGGTGATTAATTGTGAATTACAGATGAAAATGTATTCATTTGATTGTGATTAAATAATTTAATCGTTTGACAGCACTAGTTGCAAGAAAAGTTAGTTTTGTTTGTGGACAAAGCTGCACGTTCTTCGACCTTTCAGCGAAACATACACCACGCCAGGGGGTCTGCTTCCTTTCTCTCCCACCACATTGTTGGACATGTGCTGTACAATTCCTGCCAACAAACCCCCCCCCTCACACACACACACGCACACACACACACATGATTGCATCACAGTACTTCTGCAAAATCATAATCGAAAATGGACAAGAATTCATGGTCACAGGATATGGATTTTTTAAATGTATGATTTTTGTCTTACTATCTTTAATTATGGCCAAACAATTGGGAAGTCATGTCTCTCTCTCTTTTATAAATACTCTCTCTCTCTCTCTCTCTCTCTCTCTCTCTCTCTCTCTCTCTCTCTCTCTCTCTCTCTCTCTCTCTCTCTCTCTCTCTCTCTCTCTCTCTCTCTCTCTCTCTCTGTCTCGCTCACTCACTCACTCTCTCTCTCTCTCTCTCTCTCTCTCTCTCTCTCTCTCTCTCTCTCTCTCTCTCTCTCTCTCTCTCTCTCTCTCTGTCTCGCTCACTCACTCACTCTCTCTCTTTCTCTCTCTCACTCTCTTTCTGTTTCTCTCGCTTTCTGTTTCTCTTTCTCTCTGTCTCTCTCTTTCTGTTTCTGTTTCTCTTTCTATTTCTCTCTCACTCTCTCATACACACAAACGCACGCACGCGCACACACACGCACACACACACACACACACACACACACACGCACATGCACATACACACACACACACACACACACACACACACACACACACACACACACGCCTCCCCGGGTATTCCAACACGCGGAGTTGACTTGCCCCAGAATCATCCACAATTTGGTCACAGAAAATTGTCTGTTCTCGACATGAAATCAGGTTTGTTGTCATTTTCAAGGCAACATTTGATTTCTGAATGTTTGTGATTTTGATAGAGACACTATAGCTCACTGGCTGTTCGTCCAGAGCCTCCGTCAGTGCATTTCAGAATTTGGTGACAAAAACTGGAATACATTTTAGACTTGGTCAAAGAAAGATATGCAAACAAGCATTTTGGTAATACAAAGTACATTTAAACAAACCACAGTGCATAACTTCTAAAGTTAGACATGAATGCATGCAATTAAGTGAAGCTCGGATGCCTTGTTTGCCAAGTTGTAAAACTTCAAAAGTAGATTTTTAGCTTGAATTCATCATGAGAAGTATGAAGCCTGGGTGGACAGTACACTATTTCCTTATATAGAGAGAGTACCTTTCCCCATCTATGACCCTGCAACGTAAAGCACTTTGTAAAAAGCATTGTATTTTAGGTTTAGTTAAATTTCAAAAGATGGGCGGCTATTCGAGGCAAAACTATGCTCATCATCTTGTTTTTAACTGTTGCTTGAGAAAGTTGCTTCTGTGCGTCTCACATCGAGGGGATTAAAACTCAGTTCATGGCCGTACAATAAGAGTGAAATACAGTAAAGTCTCGTTATATCGATATTCAAGGGAGCCCGAAAAAATATCGATATAACCGGGACTATCGATATATCCGACCCTGTTTGCATGTAATTTTCTCTGTGCGTGCATAGAAATAGTATCGATATAACCGGGACTATCGATATATCCGATATCGATATAACGAGACTTTACTGTAAATACATTTAAAATCAACCACAAAGGCTTATGTATTAAAATAATTGCCAAGATAAGTGTGTGTGAGTGCGTGTTTGTGTGTGTGTGTGTGTGTGTGTGTATTCATGTGTGTGTGAGTGCGTGTTTGTGTGTGTGTGTGTGTGTATTCATGTGTGTGTGAGTGCGTGCGTGTGTGTGCGTGTGTGTGTGTGTGTGTGTGTGTGTGTGTGTGTGTGTGTGTGTGTGTGTGTGTGTGTGTGTGTGTGTGTGTGTGTGTGTGTGTGCGTGCGTGCGCGCGCGTGTGTCAGGTTCCAAGTTCGGCAGCAGATGGCGGGCCAGGGCTCCTGCTGTTGTCGCACACCAGCTGTCAAATGTGTTCATTACATCACGGGGCATTTAAGAACCGATTTACGGGCATTTCCTCGGTGAATTTCGTGCCTAGCCAGTGCTCTTATAGTAATCCCTCATTTTTCGTGGTTGATAGGGGACCATGACCCTCTATGAATTTGTGTGTATACACACATGTGCACGCACACACACACACGCAGGCACACACACACACACACCACTAGAGTTTAATGAAAAAAACAATGCGCAGAGGGCGTAATAATCAAAGCACGAAAGAGTGAGGGATCACTGCAAGAGTGTCGTGGATCTTGTTCCTCTCGGTCTGATATTTTTGAGAATATGGTTTTGGCTTTGTTCCTTTTTCTGCGCATTCATGAATTGAATACTAAATTAATGAATACTAAATTAATTCTGTAGTCCCGTGTGTTGGGGTAATTCGCTATACAAACATCTCTAAACATCTCCTTCCTCCTTCGCTGACCTCCCACAATGTCTCCACTGTCTTCAAGATTAAACCAACTTTCTGTTCAACACCTGGCTTCCTGATGATTTAACCATCCTCTGCCATCAACGCCCGTAGAAGCAATGAACCAGGGACAAACGATCGAAATAAACCCATCACCGTGTTTGTTTTTCTCCTTGCCTCTTGTGCAAGTGCTTTTGTTTAACATGGTGTTTGTATTCCCTAGTCCTTATTTGACCAGCGCTTTTATTTCTATTTTTAATGGTGCATGTTTTTGTTTTCAATAAACATTTTTGTACGATGTGCTTGTTTTGTCAGCTTATTGTGGGCTCCAGCTAACCGTATTCGCCCCGAACAAAGCAAGACATTTTTTTTCATTTGGACATGACAGAATTCACCGGCCCCCATGGATCCGACAGACATGGACAAGATTCTGTCTGCCCTGGCCAACCAAGAACAATGGGTGAGTCAGCAGGGCCAAACAATCTTGGAGATCTTTGACAACGGTAACCTGTTCGCGATGGGGTTACCAGTTACTCTTCTGCCACTGACAGTTCGTCGGGAACCAAATCTACCACACCCCCGCCTTTCAGGGGTCAACAGAGTCTGTGTGGGCAATTTCTCCATTAATGCTCACAAGTTTTTGACCAACAACCTTTCACATTTTTCAGTGACTAATCTAAAGTGGTGTGTATCACAAGTCTGTTGTCTGGTCAGGTGGACACTGGCAGTTAGAAAACCTGGACTTTGGTCTTCCTTCCCTAACTTTGTCACTGAATTGTGTCGGGTGGTTCACCACCCGGTGATGGGAAGAAACGCTGAAGGACATTTATTACATTGCTGACATTGTATGCAGTCTGTTGAAGAATATTGGAACACATTCCGTATTGTAGTCACCCTGATTGCTTACTGGTGACAGTGTACTATGTGGTCCGTTTGAACTCATCACGAACGAACTGGCTGTCAGCGATGACAGTTCTAACTTGGAGGGGCTCATAGACCTCGCCCTTAGGCTGGACAAACACATGCAGGAAAGGAATCAGGAATCCGGAAGAATATGGATTCATGGCCAGCATTCTGAATCCTGATGGGCTAGCCACAACACAACCCAGCAAGCTCTCTCTGAGGACCACCCCAGTAGATGGAAAACCGCCGTGGAAAACGAGCCTGCACTCGGAGCTTAAGGAGAGACGATGCTGGTGCCACGACTAGGCCTGTTTCTACTGAAGTCAACGGGAACATTGTGTCGCAGACAGATGAGATTGCAACCACCAACTTCCCTTGGCAACTGTGAGTCGAAGACTTGCATCGAACATTGGGCACCAGGGAGAGTTGAGGCAAGTTCAAGACTCCAGAGGAACTAGCGAGAGTGATTTATAGGATAGCCTTGCCTTGACTTGCAGATTAATGCGCAAATGGCTCGTCTGCATCAAGTTTCCCATCCTGAACAAAAGGGGCTGAGGGAGTACATTAAGTTCGTTCGCTGCAAGTCTAATCAGACCATCCCAATCCACATTTTTTTCTTGATAGAAAAGAAAGACAAGTCATTGCGATCGTGTGTGGACTATACAAGACTAAAAAAAGAAAAAAATAGGACTCTTGTACTGTACTGTACATATGTAATAAATATGTAAATATGCAATACAGCTACATATACCATTCTTGATACTTGCACTATGTACAGTTTTTTTATGAAACTGTTTTGCACATTTACAGTATACATCTCAGTCTGCTGACATTTTCACGATGGTTAGAGTATCTTGTTTTTCTATCCTTTCACCATCCCCCCCGACCCCTTTCAAATTGCTGCTGTGGACTGCAAATTTCCCAATTGTAGGACGATTAAAGGTTTTCTGATTGTGATTCTGATGAAATAAAAATAACAAAACATGTCTCCCATTCCATTGTTCGACTTGGCTTTTGCCCGAGTTCATATTTTTAATTCATATTTTCAAAATTAAATCGATGGAGTGCTTATTATTTGGTCTGCATTAGGGAGGGGGACGAATGGAAAGCAGCTTTTAAAACTCCCTGAAGAGATTTCAAATGTTTGGTCATGCAGAAGGGACTGACTGTAGTCCCCGTGGTGTTTCAATTCAATGTCTAATGATGAGACATTGAATTTAACTTTTTCGCACATAGTTCACACATTCCACCACAGCTTTTGATAATTCTGCCATTTTTGGAGGCACGGTTTTTGTCGGCAATGCATGCCTGAGCAGAATACAATGCATGACAATGATGTGTGGTGCATGAGCCTTTACTAGCGCACCAAAACCAGACATTCTTCCGAGCATGACTGGAGCTCCGTCCCTACAAACTGCAGAAACCATATCCCATGAAAGATTGTTGTCTCTCAGGAAGTCATCCACAAGCTTCTTCACATCTGCTGCCTTCGTAGCTGTTGTAAGAGGCTTATAAAATAAAAACTCTTCAGTCTCCAGGTTGTATCCAGGGTCTGGAAGCAGTCCTGTTGGGCCATGGGGGCCACTGAAAGCCTGTCATATGGCTACCACTCGCATTCCAATGGACAGAGAGAGCACATGAACCAGGACTCTTTCTTTTGTGTCTTCACCATCCCAGGTTTTGGGCCGTGCACTTCTCGTGGGTATCGGACATGCACAAACCCCCCGTCTAATCAGCTTTGTGTATGTTTGTGCAGACGTATTATCAAGGGGAATGTTTTATTCTAAAGATGTGTACATTTTATTTGTTATTGCAGCAACTTTATGCAACAAGTAAATTTATTTTTCCTCATGGTTTGAATCAAGAAACTGTGTGTGCGTGTGTGTGTGGGCGTGTGTGTGTGTGCGTGTGTGTGTGTGTGTGTGTGTGTGTGTGTGTGTGTGTGTGTGTGTGTGTGTGTGTGTGCGTGTGTGTGTGTGTGTGCGCGTGTGTGTCTGTGTTTTGTTACAACCAGAGACAGTTTGTAAGCCGCCTACCCCGTGCAACAAAACAATTGTTTCACGAGGCTTTCTGTCTGCCTGTCTACCTGTCTGACAATTTGCTCTCCCTCTCTCTTGCTCTCTCTGACTTTATTTACAACCGGTACCCATGCAAGCTCAACTTTTCCTTCTTCTGGTATGGGTCTTGGGTAAATCCTGTTCTGTATAAGCATATCACTTGCACCCTCTATTGATACTTGGCTGTAAGTCACTTACACTTACATCGCTCCTATCTTAAATTTGAACTCTCATATTGTGTAGTTTCCATTTACATCATCAACAATGCAACAACCGCACACCATTATCAGTGAACCTAAATATGTATGCAAATTTAAATTCTTGATCAGTGTTGTCAGCTGCATAAAAATATTCAACATCATTGGTGAGTCAAGTCAAACACTCACTTGACTAAACTACAAAACTGTTTCTTTGTGAATTGAACAAGTATTTTCCTTAATGAAGGCAGGTGATATCTTGTTTCTTTGAAATTGATTTCAATCATTGAGTTGGTAAAATGCAAGTTGCTCCGCTCTCTTTATCTTGCTGCTCTATGGATTGGGCACAACCTTGTCCTCCAGTATTGAGGTTGCCACACACATTGCCACATCCTTTTGCCAGTCCATTGATGTGGTTCATCCTGGGATGTCACAGATGTAACCGTTTCATCATGTAAGGTCTTCCGTTCTCTTGGTAACACAATGTAAGGTGCTCACTTCACAGAACCGTTTTGGACAGTCAGCCCATGTTGGTCCTGTTTAAGGGGCATAAAGTCTTTGTCCAAACTGGTCAACCTCTCAAAGATGTACATTATCTTTCGTTGTCTCAATTTCTGCAGTTAGTGAGGTATTTAGATTTAGGTATTTAGACATCACCCCCATCATCCAAGAGCTCCACTGGCTCCCGGTCAAATATAGAATCAACTTTAAAATTCTTCTTTATACATTTAAAGCTATCCAAACCTTGCCCCCCAATACCTATCTGACCTTCAAATTTCTATTCCCTCTCATTCCCTCAGATCCTCTTCCTCCCTCCACCTCTGTGTGCCCCTCCCTGCTCGTCTCAGCACGATGGGGGACAGGGCTTTCAGCTGCTCTGCCCCCAAACTCTGGAAATCACTTCCTCCCAACATTCGTATCATCAATTCTCTTCCCACCTTCAAATCCCATCTCAAAACTCACCTATTTAAAATCCTGTGTTTCTCTCTCTCTTGTTTCTATTTATAAATGTATTTTATTTATTGCATTCTATTTGTGATTGTATTTTATTTATTATAGTACATCTGCTTGCCTGTGACTGTAAAGTGTCCTTGAGAGCTTTGAAAGGTGTGACAATTGACATGTGTGGCTCAGGTAGGCTTTCATCAGACTGACTTGCAGCAGTGCGCATGCTCCTTTGGTTTATAGCCAGGCATCATTAGTAGAACATGCAAATACGATTTGCTCATATCATTACATCTCCCTTTCTTCATTGAATTCTTTACTTTTAAAAAATGTAGTGAATTTTATTATGTCAGTAATTAGCAAATTTAAACTTGAATAAAGACTTTCCAAATTTTACAACAACAAATGAAACATTCACATCATTTTTTCACCACATGATCACTTAGAAAAACATGTTAAATGGTTTCAATCAGTCTCTCAGGTGGTTTCACTTTCCTTGAGGATTTTCGGATATCATGTCCTGGATTTAGAGGTGTTACAACAGTCTCTGTTACAGTCTCTGTTCGTTGACTTGCTATGGTTGGTTCTTTGAGAAGATCTCGGCGGTTTCTTCTTAAAACAGCACCTTCCTCTGTCTGAATGTTGTATGACCTTGGTTGGACCTGACGCAGAACAGTTCCTTTCTGTGACCATGTGTCTGTTTTGTCTTTGTACCGTACTTGGTCACCGGTGTGTAGTTCAATTAGGTTCCGTGTTCCTCTGTCATGGTAGAACTTCTGTTTTTGTTTCTGTTGTTCTTTGATCTTCCTCACTTTCTCCCCTTCCTTTGTCTTCGCAGGTTTTCCGGGATGGGTAAGTTGGATCTCAGCACACGTCCCATGAGTAGCTGGGCCGGGGACATACCACACTCGAGCGGCGTTGTGCGATACACCAGCAAGCTCTGGTAGAAACCTGTTCCACTGTCTGCTGCCTTGTACATCAGCCGTTTCACAGTCTTGACAGAACTTTCCACCAAACCATTGGATTGTGGAAAATGTGGACTTGTGGTTATGTGTTTAAAGTCCCACTCCGTTGCAAAGTGTCTGAACTTCTCATTGGTGAATTGTGGACCGTTATCAGAAAACACTTGGTTTGCAATCCCGTTTCGAGCAAGTATGGCCTTCATGCATGCTATCACATCTCGACACTTGATCTGTGATGTCTTGATTCATCTTAGGCCAGAACATCAGTTGTCGTGCTCTTTTCTTGCACTTTTCAATTCCAAGATGTCCTTCATGGATCTTTTTGAGCATTTCACTTCACACAAAATAGCTTATTTTTCTCCCCTTTCCAACCATATATTTTCTTTTGCTAACATTTTAACCTCACTGTCGTCAAATGTGTGGTTGCTAGATTTTAGGTGCATATGTACCGCAGATTGAGGCCCACTAGTATTATCCCTGCGATGTTGATAAAGTTTTTTTTTGAGAATTTGCTTAGTCTCTCCAATGTATTGAAAGCAGGGACCTATCAGAGCAGAGTCTGGCACCGCCATGTCTGGACAGTAGGTATATATATATAGGGTCAAAACTATCAGCAAATTTTAGTTCGCTGGCAAAGCGAATAATAAGAAGCGAAACGTCCGACACCTTTAAAAAAGTACAGATGACAGCTGAAGACACCTTCTCATCGATGGACCACTCCTGTACGTCTCAGAGCTTACACAGACAAAAGTACTGTCGGTTATTAACTTATGCAAATAAGACAAAGGATGCAAAGATTTTTGCTTTTGGGAAAATGTGGGCGACTGAATGGGAGATAAGCTGGCAGCTGAGGCAAGATGGAAGATTCCATTGATAGAAGCAGAGGAATCACAATGAAACAACAATGGTGCAGCGCAATAATTGCCTCAGATGCTTGTTTGAGAGACCTCATTTTGCAATGGGCTGACACTCACATTTAGGAGACAATGATGACCATACAAAACCCCCCCCCACACACACGCACACACACGCACACGCACACGCACACACACCACACACACACACACACACACACACACACACACACACACACACACACACACACACACACAGACGAACAGACACCACCCCCATATACAGGGGGTAGATTTTTTTCAATTTCAATTCAATATGAACACTGTGTAGTTCTTGTATTGCAAAGAAAGTCAAATCATCAGAGATAAAAATATCAACATGACATGTTTCATAGTGAATAATTGTACAGCTTTCCCGGGTAATGATTTCTGTGCTTGTCAAGGGATTTCATTACGAATCCATTTTACTCCTGTGAAAAGATTTTGTTTCCAGCACAATTCGTGTCGCAATATCAGCCTTTTTTGCTCACTTAAAACAAAACAAAAGAAACCCTCGTTTTACATACTCACAATAGTGATGCCCTGTTCCAAGTGAAAAATACTAATTTTACTTGTATATTATGTAGGCTCCATATAGTCCTGCAGTAGCATAGAATGTGATGATCATTTGTGAGTTTCAATCACTCTGCCATATGACAGAAATAAATCCAATATACTAATCTCATGAAATCAGATTCAAAAAATGTCCATTATAGAGCAAACTTTGACATAACAAAACATTGGAAAACAATACGAACCCAAATTTTGTAAACAAACCCTAACTATCCCTTTCCTGAGGCGGCTGGCATGCCAAGGTGACCCTTCAGCCAGACGGAAGGTGGTTGGGTGGTAATCTGGACTGGTGCTGTCAAATGTATCCAATTTGTGTGAGCAGCTCGGCCGGCAAATCCGGACCAAGTCCAACACATAAGTGTGGGTTGCTACGCCCAACTCTTCTCATTGGCCCCTCTGCTGGCTGAGGAAGAATAGGGAAGGCTGTCTGCCAGGTGTACTCTACCTTTCAACAACCCCGTTGGCCTGGGGGTGAATTGCGGCACCCACATTGTCGGAGATGGAAAACCAGAGTGCACAAAACAAGCACAAGAGGTTGGCGCCATGACGGGATACTTGGAACGTGAAGGAAGGGAAAGTCCTCAAGCCATAGCGCACTGTGAAGATGGCAGTCCCCACCATGCCATTCCTAGTGTGGCCATAGCCAAACAAGTCTTCAGCGTTGGCCTTGATCGGGAGATGAGGGAATGGACATCAGACTGTGGACACATTCAGTAGTGACCTGGAGGCTGCAGTGTCGAGCAGGAGTGGTAAGCTCACTCCTCACTCCATCCAGTTACACTGTGCACCACTTGAATGGCTTGACGCAGGAGCCCACAGAATGAATGGTGGTCCGCCTCGGACGGCCAGGTTAGCGGCGTGACATGTATGTTGACGTGGGAGCATAGCGGCACAGGCAGACCCGCAGTTGGCACAAAGCCTGCGTGTGTC
This sequence comes from Hippocampus bargibanti, assembly GCF_051943395.1. Lineage (NCBI taxonomy): Eukaryota > Metazoa > Chordata > Actinopteri > Syngnathiformes > Syngnathidae > Hippocampus > Hippocampus bargibanti. The sequence continues at coordinate 1,362,373 of NC_142743.1, read as the reverse complement.
GGCCCCTTGATGTCCGACCACATTTACCTCGGCACCGTCGTAGGTGGAGGTTGGAGCAGAGCGGCACATCCTGGTGAAGTGGTTCATCTTCCTGCAGCGTTGGAATCGTTGTCCGGTGGCTTTGCAAGTGGGCAACAAGTTTGGGGTGAGAGGCAGACCCGCAATTAGCACAAGGCCTGTATGTGTCGGCCCTTTGATGTCTGGCCATATTTATCTTGGCACCGTTGCAGGTGGAGGTGGTGGCTGGGGGTTGATGGGTTGGAGCAACGATCTGTGCCTACGCTGCAGAGCGTGAAGTGGTGGGTGGGTTCGCGAGCCGAGCCGCTAATTTTGCTGCATTCTCCAGTTGGAATGCCATTTCCGCAGTCTTTGAGAGTGGGAGGTCGTCAGGCGAAAGTAACAGTTTCTCTCTTAGTTTGGGATAAATCGTGTGCTCCGCTAATTGATCCCGAATCATCTGCTCTTCTAAGCGGCCGAATTTACAGAGGCATTAAGCATCGCAAGTCGGCAACGTAGTGATGTATCGACTTGCCTGTGCATTGCCGTCGTTGACGGAAGGCAATCCACCAGACGATCACGCTTAGCCGGGGAGAAAAATGTTTGTCCAATAAAGCGACGCAATCTTCATGCCTGCGGGGGTCCGAGGGTACGAAAAATGTGTGGCTCGACACTACCCAAGCTGTGCACTAGCATAGCTTGCCTCGTTTAGTCCGATCTCCGTCAGATATGTCGTGAAAGAGTCATACCAGCGGGATCACGGGACTGGTGGCTCTTTGAGGAGTGCGAGGAATGAGGGTAGGGGAGCTGCGTGGAAGTCCATATTTGTCAGCAATGTTGTGTCCGGAGGAATGAAAGGAGACGACTTGCTTTGTCAACGTCTTTATTGTGCCGCCATGTTCATCTACCTGCCGGCGTGTCATCACGGCTGCTTTTCAATACTTTCGCAACGTTATATGGCAGTGTGACATATGGCTTTTCGGATGACTGATTACCGGTAAGTGTGATTTTCTAGACTTCACAAAAACATTTATATTTGCTCCCATTTTATTTATAGATCCTTGTTGAAAAGTTTTTGTTCAGAAGTTTTTGTTGTTCAGTCTTGCTCTAAATGAAAATCCATGTTATGGGATTAGAGGATATTTCATTTGTATTTTTGACGTTCTTACGTCGTTCTTACAGTTTCTACTTTTTCGATATTCTTCAATAAATAATTTTGTAACTGCACTTTGTCTGAGTGCATTTTCTTTTGATCTCAACACAATCAGAACCTAATAGGAACAAGTGGCATACTATTCTAGCTTTCTTTGCCATCTGCAAATTATACTATTTCATCATTATTATTCGAACTTCTAAAGCAGGGGTCGGGAACCTATGGCTCGCGAGCCATATTTGGCTCTTTTGATGATTGCATATGGCTCGCCGATAAATATTACATATTATAATACATATTGTCGTTTTTTTCGTCGTTCATTTCCCGTTGGGGCTGCAGTTGGCGGAAAGCGCAATTTTGATTGGATGACACTGACCTAGAATGGCCGAAAGCGCCATGTTGATTGGATGATAGTGGCCGTCATGTTGAAATAGGTAAACGCCCCTTTAAATGAGCCCAACTTGTGCACTTCAGCGTGAATGCACCGGAGCATTAGAGGAGAGAAAGGTGTGTGGTGTTCTGATTCTAATTTGCAATGAAACAATACCATTGATGAAACAGTCGAATGTCAGTGACATTTTAACAAGCCCCATATTAACGTTAGCATCGACATACTTCTGCGAGAAGTAGATTGCAGATAGCAAGTGTGGAAGCTTATGAGCCGTGTGCAGGCTAGCTAGCAGTAACTTCGCCTCTGGACCGGCAAATTGAATTTCATTGTGATCGTTTTCCTGGATTTTTACCAAATACGAGGAACGGAAAACCATCCATGTTAACGGTGAGTACTATCACAAAGTTATTTTAAATAATACATTCTGATATTTTGTTGAAAAGTGGCCGCGCGTGTGTGTTCGTGTGTGTGTGTGCGCACGCACGAGCGTTTGTATGTGCACGCGCGTGCGTGTGGCTCTCGCTGAAAAACATTTCTAAATATTTTACTTTTATGGCTCTCTTAGTCAAAAAGGTTCCTGATCCCTGTTTTACATCAATGGTTCTTAACCTGGGTTCGATCGAACCCTTGGGGTTTGGTGAGTTGATCTCAGGGGTTCGGCAGACCCTCCGCCGACACACTTCTGTTAATTATGGAAACAGAACAGAGGTCGTTTCGTCCCTTGTAATATCCGTTTAGCAATCGGTAGAGATCCCGACGAAACGGAGAAATACCACAGGAAATCGTGGGGGCAGTACAGAGTCAGAGGCATATCAAATTGGAAAAATGAATAGAGACAGAGAAGAAGAGAGGCCAGCGAGACTGCCGCTTCCCCCATTCACAACGAATGAACAGGCTAGCCAGTAGCTAGCAGTAATCAACGTGTGACTGTCGTCATAGTTTAAAAATTTTATCTGTTATCTTTTATCTGTTATATTTTAACTTCTTCTTTTCCTTTCGGCTTTTCCCCTCAGGGGTCGCCACAGCGAATCAATGTCCTTCATCTATTCCGGTTTTGTGCATCTTCTTCTCTCACACCAGCTACGTTCATGTCCTCTTTGACCAGATCCATAAACCTCCTCTTCGGTCTTCCTCTCGGTCTCCTGCCTGGCAGTTCAAGGCTCAGCATCCTTCTCCCAATATAGTCACTCTCCCTCCTCTGGACATGTCCAAACCATCTCAGTCTGGCCTCTCTGACTTTCTCTGCAAAGCCTCTCATATGACTTATCCCTCTAATGTACTCATTTCTGATCCTATCCAACCTGGTCACTCCCAAAGAAAACCTCAACATCTTCAGCTCTGCTACCTCCAGCTCTGCTTCCTGTCTTTTCTTCAGTGGCACTGTCTCCAGTCCAAACATCATGGCTGGTTTCACCACTGTTTTATATATTTTTCCTTTCATCCTAGCTGAAACCCTCCTATCACACATCACACCTGACATTTTTCTCCAGCCGCTCCAGCCTTCCTGGACACGCTTCTTCACCTCTTTTCCACACTCTCCATTGTTCTGGACAGTTGACCCCAAGTACTTAAAATACTCCACCTTCTTTATCTCTTCCCCCTGTAGCATCACTCTTGCACTTGGATCCCTTTCATTCACACACATATATTCCGCCTTGCTGCGACTGATCTTCATTCCTCTCCTTTCCAGGGCATATCTCCACAGCTCTAGTTTCTCCGCCACCTGGTCCCCGTTTTCGCTACACATCACAATGTCATTTGCAAACATCATGGTCCAAGGGGATTTTTGTCTAACATCGTCTGTCAGCCTGTCCATCACCATAGCAAATAAGAAGGGGCCTCAAAACTGTCTTACTGTCATGATACATGTCTTGCACCGCTCTGACATACATTTCTGTCACTCCGGACTTCCTCATGCAATACCACAGCTCTTCTCTGGCCACCCTGTCGTACGCTTTCTCCAGATCTCCAAAGACACAATGCAATTCCTTCTGGCCTTCTCTGTAATAATAATAATAATACATTTTATTTCAAGCGCCTTTCAAAACACCCAAGGACACTTTACAATAAAAACAACAAAACAAAGGACATAACAATAAAACCATAAGTAAAATTATACATAACAAAATAGCAGATAGAACTATACATTGAAAGCAATTTTAAACAAGTGGGTTTTGAGGTGAGCCTTGAATTTTCACTTCCCTTGTCCCACTGCGGGTCCGAAGCTGTTGTCGGTGCCTTCCTCCAACATTGGGTCGCCCGCTTTGGGTCACCGAAGACCATCACCACCGATCGGGGAGCCCAGTTCGAGTCTGCACAATTTGGCAAGCTGTGCAATTTTCTGGGATGTGAACATTCACTTCTGCTCTTATCTTCAACTACTGTTTCCCAAAGTTTCATTGTATGTCTCATCAACTTTATTCCTCTGTAGTTAGTACAACTCTGCACATCTCCTTTGTTCTTAAAAATGGGCATGAGTACACTTCGTCTCCATTCTTCAGGCATCTGTTCACCATCTTAAGATCTTGTTGAATAACCCAGTCAGGAACAGCACCGCCACCTCTCCAAGACACTTCCATACCTCGATTGGTAAATCATCAGGCCCGAGTGCCTTTCCCCCCTTCATCCTCTTCAGCGCCCTCCTCACTTCATCCTTGCTAATGTTTGCTATGTCTTGGTCCATCACAGTCACGTCTTCTACTCTTTGTTCCTTCTCATTTTCCTCATTCATCAATTCTTCAAAGTACTCTTTCCATCTTGCCATCACACAATTGGCACCTGTTAATACATTGCCATCTCTATCCTTAATCACCCCAACCTGCTGCAGGTCCTTACCATCTTTGTCTCTCTGTCTCGCCAGCCTGTAAAGATCAGTCTCACCTTCCTTGCTGTCCAGCCGAGCATACAAGTCATCATAGGCCTCTTGTTTGGCCTTTGCCACCTTTACTTTAACCGTGCGCTGTTTCTCCTTGTACTGCTGTCTACTCTCGTCCGTCCTCTCAGTGTCCCACTTCTTCTTTGCTAACCTCTTTCTCTGTATACACTCCTGCACCTCCCCATTCCACCACCAAGTCTCCTTATCTACCTTTCTTCCACTTGATACACCAAGTAATTTCCGACCTGTGTCTCTGATTACGTTCGCTGTAGTTTGCCAGTCATCTGGAATGACCTCTTGCCCATCCAGTGCTTGTCTTATCTCCTTCCTAAATGTCATGCAACACTCTTCCTTTTTCAACTTCCACCATTTTGTCCTCACTTCAGCCTTTGGTTTTTTCATCTTCCTCACTGCCAGCATCATCCTACACACCACCAACCTATGCTGTCTGGCTACACTCTCACCAACCACTACTTTGCAGTCACTGATTTTCTTTAGATGGCGCCGTTGACGCAAAATGTAGTCTACCTGTTTACTTCTGCCTCCACTCTTGTAGGTCACCCTATGTTCCTGTCTCTTCTGAAAGAAAATATTCACAATAGCCATTTCCATTCTCTTATCAAAGTCAACTACCATCTGTCCTTCAGCGTTCCTCGTCTGGAGTCCAAGCCTGCCCATCACCTCATCATCTTTGTTTCCTGCGCCAACATGTCGCCACTTCTCTGGTCTGTATGACAACCAAAATGTCTACTTCTCCGCCAGCTCACATCCTACTTGTGGGGCATACCCACAAACAACATTGAACATCACACCTTCAATTTCTAGCTTCAGACACATCATTCTATCTGATACTCTGTTTACTTCTAAGACATTCCTAACAAACTCCTATTTTAATAATAATACATTTTATTTCAAGCGCCTTTCAAAACACCCAAGGACACTTTACAATAAAAACAATAGAACAAAGCACATAACAATAAAACCATAAGTAAAATGAAATATAATAAAATAGCAGAGAGAACTAGACATTAAGATAACCCCAACTCCATTTCTCTTTCTGTCTTCACCATGATCGAACAACTTAAACCCTGACCCTAAGCTTCTAGCCTTGCTCCCTTTCCACCTGGTCTCCTGGACACACAGTATGTCAACCTTCCTTCTCTGCATCATGTCAACCAGCTCTCTACCTTTACCTGTCATTGTTCCTACATTCAAAGGTCCTACTCTTAGTTCTATAGATGAGAAGTTTTCTTCAGCCGTCATCTGTACAAATTTGAAGGTTTCGGACTGTACAAAATTGTACAGATGACGGCTGAAGAAACCTTCTCATCGATGGACCACTCCTGTATGACTGAGAGCTTACACAGACGTCTTAGTTCTATACTTTTCATTCCATTTTGTTCCATTTCTCTCGTTTCCTCTGGGCACACATCCCTCCTCTCCTTCTTCGACCAACAGTAGTCAATTTTCCACTGACACCCTGAAGGTCAACAGTACCAATGGCGGCTGTTGTTAACCCGGGCCTCGACCGATCTGGTATGGGATTCAGAGGTTTGATTCGCATATTTGTTTTGGCAAAAATGTTTACGTCGGATGCCCTTCCTGACACAACCCTCTGTATTTATCTGGGCTTGTGACCAGCACAATAAGACACTGGCTTGTGCCCCCTTGTAACTACATTATCTGTTATATTTTAACTGAGATACACAAGTCACTTGCATCAACCCATCCTGTGATTTTCTCGGCACAGATGCTGCTGAATCACAATTGTAGCATCCAAACTGAATTTTGCTTCTTGGTGTCTTTGGAAACAAAATATAATCTCTGTTTCAATTTTCATAGGAGATCCGACAACAGGAGAAGCAGCAACAGCTGGTGAAATACAGCTGCACATCTAGAGTTTGGCACACCCAACTCATGATTTGGGATTAATGACAAAGCCCCTATTGATAATAGTTTAGATTTCCAAAAGTATAGTTTTTGCCGTTTTCTCAAATACGTCTGTGTAAGCTCTCAGTCGTACAGGAGTGGTCCATCGATGAGAAGGTTTCTTCAGCCGTCATCTGTACAAAAGTGAAGGTTTCGGACGTTTCGCCTCCCATCCAAGAGGCCTCGTCAGCGAACCAAAGTCTGACTGGTCGCATCGGCCCCATCTATATATCCCCAATGTCCAGACATGGTGGTGCCGGACACAGCTACGATAGGTCCCCACTCCCAGGTTGGGGGGGGGGGGGACCCCTCCCTGTGGCCCCACCGATTGCTCCTACACTCCTGACCAACGACTGGCCCACTACCCCCACTCCCCCCGGTATCACCTCATCAGCACAACGACCCTCATCAGCACCGCGAAAGTTGCCCAACCTGTCCTGCACTTCAATTTGGGTTCAATTTGGATCGTTCATACGCTAGCCTGCTTGGGCAGGACAGGGGGCACAAGCCAGTGTCTTATTGTGCTGGTCCCAAGCCCAGATAAATACAGAGGGTTGTGTCAGGAAGGGCATCCGACTTAGAATCCCATCGGATCGGTCGGGTTAACAACGGCCGCCATTGGTACTGTTGACCTTCAGGGTGCCAGTGGAAAATTGACTACTGTTGGTCGAAGAAGGAGAGGAGGGATGTGTGCCCAGAGGAAAAGAGAGAAATGGAACAAAATGGAATGAAAAGTATAGAACTAAGACGTCTGTGTAAGCTCTCAGTCATACAGGAGTGGTCTATCGATGAGAAGGTTTCTTCAGCCGTCATCTGTACTTTTTCAAAAAGTACAGATGACGGCTGAAGAAACCTTCTCATCCATTGTGATTGTTCTATTTTGTGATTTTCTTTTCTTTTTTCTTTCTTCTTTCTATTCACCTCCACCGATGTTAGATATGTTCGTTAGGGGGGATATGTTGGGGTAATTCACGATACGAACATCTTTAAACATCTTTTTGAATAATTGCTTTTGTTTTGGACTTCCTGATACGTCATCCTGCCTGCCTTTAAATGATGTCACATCCCATTGCGTCGCACCCTGTCCGTCTTATAAATGCTCTCCCAGTTTCGTCTCTCTTGCTCTTTCCTTTCTGCCCCTCCTCGGCCGATCTCCCATGATGTCTCTGCTGTCTACAAGATTAAACTAACTTATTCTGTTCAACACCTGGCTTCCTGCTGATTTAACCATCCTCTGCTATCAACACCCTGAGAAGCCATGAACCAGGAACGAACGATCACTTTTAACCCATTATTATCCATGAAAGATTGCTTCAAAAATCCTGAGTTCATTCTCATTTTTAGAATACATGGCTGATATATTTGCAGTTGTCAATCATCTCAATCAGTAGGTTTACATGTATGGGAATGGGAGAAGAGAAGTTGTTGTTCTCTAATTGCAGACCAGTTTCCGGCCAACATGACTAGATTGTCGGACCATTTCACAAGACCAAGCAATATCATAGATCCACTTATTTGCCGTGTGCATATGTTTACATCACATGAGTGGTCGTTGGTAAGTAAATATGGTCTTGTCAGTCAAAAGGAACTTACTTCCATGCATTTTTAACGTATTAATAAACCGAACAACTCATTGACAAAAATCAGATAAGGATTGTACGATCCTTAGGATCACAGTCTACTGTACTGTAGGTATCATATGAAAAAAAGTTGTATCGAGCTATCCCTACTGGGTACATTTGTATGGCTTGTCAGAATATCAAAATGGTGTTTGGAGAGTGGTGGGTGGTGCATTGCTTGTACACTTAACTTTTTAGAATGGCACGACTTTGACCGTGACACAAATTATTCCTACGAGCATCGCCAGAATGCTGGGTGGCAAGCTGACCGAATGGGTGGCTTGGTAGATGCATGGAAACCTTATTGAATAGATTTTCACTCAATAATGTTGTCAAAATTGTCATAATATTTAGGGGGGGGGGTCAATTTTCATGAGATCTTTTTCAAATTGAGCTTGTCTATATCAAAATCTTGGCTCTGATGATATAATCTTTCAAAAAGACTATTTAGGGTGTTTTAGGAAAGAGGTCTTAAACTGTCAATGTGTCCTTGTCCGCACCAATGGGGGGGATTAGCCATGGGGATCAGGAAGTGTGACTATGCATGAATCAAAGCCTTGTTCAAACACAGATGATCTGCTTTGGTTTTAAATGAGACAAAAGAGCACCAGTTTTTTTGGACAGATACATGTGTTATACACTGCCTCATTTTGCAGATTTTACAGAATGCCACCTATCACCAGGCAACAGATGGACTTTTTTCAAGTTAATTCTGCAGATGATAACAAAGACACTTAAGGTGCAAATGGACATATTACTTAGCTTGAGATGATCAATGAAAAGGGCACAGGTGTGCACACAGGCATACATAATTTTCAAGTAATGCAGGTCATTATTATTTGGATCTTCTCTGGCATACTTTTGTGATACTACACTCTTTCTTCCATAAAAATACTATCTCCCATAGCAGTATAAAATAAATACATAAATGTATTTATATCATACATTTATACAGTAAATATAAATATATGATTCAATCAGTCAAGTATGCAGAGTATAGTTTGAAATACTGTTCATTACCCCCCCCCCCTCCGTGTACAGTATCAAAATGTAGATCTGTTCCTCTACTCATTTTCTTTTAAAGATTAGGGAAACTCAAATGTGAATGTTTAACTGAATAATGAATGAGCAGCTGTGAGCGGCCAACTGGCACTGCCATCATAAAACAACAATGTCAGTCTAGAATCGTATAGTCCAACACAATCAAATATCCACTCACTTGAGTGCTCTACCAAACTGTTCAGTGTCTTCTTTTTGGCAATCTTCTAATCTGTTATCGCTGGACAATTCTGAGGCAATTGTGCTTTTTTTGCGCCTGTAATGGGCAGCATTTTCACACACCCCTTTGTTCACCACAAAGGTTGGTAATATTTGAGAGTTTGCGGCTGGATAGATGCATGGCATAAGAAGCTCGCAATGAGAAGAAAGGACCGTCAGCTCAGAGTGCCAATGCGTATGTGGAACTATCGCGGCTTGGATTTGAAACGGATTTATGTGGGACATGAGATGTGAAACAATCTGTTTTTATCAACGGATGCTACAGCTTTCTGTTTGCTTTCAAAACTTAACTTGTAACAGACATGCACATTCCACCATGAAGTCTCTGATCCACTGGTGAAAAGGAGCCTTTCTGATTATTCTCTTTGATCTAGAACTGCTTCATGTAATAACGTGTTTGTCTTGTACTCAAACATCATAGAATAGATGGGGATTGTCTATTATGTGAAGTGCTTTGTTACAGCTGCAGTGTAAGCGGTATATAAATTAGGATGTATTGTATTGTGTTGTATTGATTTTCTATATGCAGTATATACACTCGCATGTGGTCGCGTGAGTTTGTGTTACTTCTGGGTTGAGTGAATGCTCATGCAAATGGCTGCTTACACAGAGAGAAAAAAATATCCTGTGTGTCATGTCACTTGAGGCTCGAGGGCAGGGCTCGAGTGACGAAGGAAAGCGGGGAGGTAAGATCCAAAATACACGGCGAGACAGATACGCAGGAACAAAAGTCTTTACTGAGACACGCATGCAAAGATAACAGCAGGATGAGGTAAGTGACAGTGATCGATAAAGGAAGACCTGACGGCAAGGTAGTAGCAAGGGTGGCTTTCAGAATACTCCGAGGGAGACGGTAGTGTGCGATCGGCAGATATAGTCAGAAGGCACAATCAGTAAATGACAAACAGCTCTGGAGACCCAGGTGAGTGATGATGGGAGGGGCCGTCTCCAGGGAGCAGCGGAGGAGGTGACAGGAGGGGCGGGGCTTGATCAATTAAATGTGCTTGTGCATTTGATTCAGTTTAATGGTTACCATACTCACCCGCACAGCAATATAATGGAATTGCAATATTTCAGTTTTCATTGACATTGTTAATTTATGTTGTCTAGTACAATGACCTTTTATGTATGCTATTCAGTTGCACTTTTTATCCTTTTTTGATTTATTTTAATCCACAGTGATTTTATTGATATACTGTAACACAAAAAGCAGAACTGACATTCAACCTCAAACAATAGTGCTCCAGCTTTATTGATTTCCGATGGAACGCCATTGAATTGGCCTTTAGGCATTTTGGAAAGCGTGAATCAGCAAAATATTCACAGCCGTTGATACAGAAAACAACTGTAGAGAGCCTGCAGACGCGCTGCATCTTGTTTATGAATCTTCCGGGGTGGCAAGGTTAAGTGCCATCAGATAAGCCATTGATTTCAATGAGTGCGGCCCGCAATTAAACAACCTTTGCCTCTCTGCCATCACTGACTTGTATCGATCCTAAAGCTTGTTCGCTTATGTTTGATTATCAATGGGACAATGTCAATTCCACAACCTGATTATTTGTCCTCTCTACCTCTTCTCTGTAGCATTTGCACCACCACATTTGTTGGGGTAAGTCGCCATACAAACATCTCTGAACATCGCTCTGTAATCTTTGTTTACATTTTGGACTTTCTGATGCGTCATATCCTGCCTTCCTTTACATGATGTCGCATTTACATTACGTCACATCCTATCGCGTCACACACTGTGCGCCGCAAAAATACTCCTGCAGTCTCGCTCTCTCACGCTCTCTTTTCTCTGCCTTCCTCCTTCGCTGACCTCCCACAATGTCTCCGCTGTCTTCAAGATTTGTCATGATCTGGTTGGCGACCAACGGGGGGCGCTGTCGGCCCTGCCTGCACCTGCACAGGTGCTGGTTGTCCCGATCAGATTGGCGACCAATGGGTAGCGACGTCAGCCCTGCCGGCAGCCTCGCAGGTGCTGGTCGTTTTAATCACTGACACTTAAAAGGACACATGGCACGACCATCCGGTGTCGGTTCATTGTTTGCTGCATGTTTGTTGCATGCATTGTGTATGCTGTGCATGTGTTTGTTTAACCTTGGCGGACTTTTACTTTTGGTCTTCTTTTGATACTTTGTATTTTTTCTGTTCAGATGATTTTGATGTTTTACATTTTGTTCCTGCTGACCTTTATTTTAACAACCTCCTGCTCCCTCCTGCCTGCTTCTTGGGATCCGCACCCGCCATCACCACCTCGCAAACCGTGACAAGATTAAACCAACTTTCTGTTCTACACCTGGCTTCCTGATGATTTAACCATCATCTGCCGTCAACGCCCGTAGAAGCAATGAACCAAGGACGAACGATCAAAATAATCCAACAACATTCAGCTTTTCCAAAGCCAGTTAAAACAAGAAAACATTTGTGTTGCATATAGTTAAAGTATTTGTCAGTTTGATTCTTTTATTCATTTGTTATGACAAAATGCGCTTGATTGCATACTCCTCTAGGGAGTTGCGCGTGTGCAGTTGTTCGAATATCTGCCTCATAAACTAAATGGTGTGTGTGTGTGTGTGTGTGTGTGTGTGTGTGTGTGTGTGTGTGTGTGTGTGTGTGCGTGCGTGTGTGTGGGTCTGTGTGTGTGTGTGTGTGTGTGTGTGTGTGTGCGTGTGTGTGTGTGTGTGTGTGTGTGTTTGTGTGTGTGTGTGTGTGTGTGTGTGTGTGTGTGTGTGTGTGTGTGTGTGTGTGTGTGTGTGTTTGTGTGTGTGTACCCTACACACATCCTCCCAGATACACAATGCGGTTTCAGAAAGGACCGAACCACTCTGGACATGATCTTCGCTGCGCAACAATTTCAGGAGAAATGCACGGAACAAAGGAAATACCTCTACATCACCTTCATCAACCTTAACAAGGCTTTTGATACAGTTAAGTGTGAAATTCTTTAGACCATACTGCAGAAAGTTGGAGTCCCCTCCAAATTTCTTGGCATTTTAAACAGTGTTCACCCTCAGAGGCACACTCCCCAAGGTTGTTCATCAATTCAGCCACCACGGCAGCATTCTAAAACCCTCCCGTCAAATTGATGATGACGTCCAGGTCCGCATCAATCAAGCCTCCAATGATTTTGGCAGATTGCATACCATTGTGTTCGAAAACAATCATTTAAGAATACCAACAAAAGTTGCAGTCTATCTGGCAGTGTGTGTGTCCATGCTGCAGTATGGCTCAGGAGCCCGCCCCTAGTAGCTCTATGTCAGACCCCTTGATGCATTCCACATCAGGTGCCTCCAACGCATCCTTGGCATCACTTGACAGGATTGTGTCGCACACACTGACATCCTTCAACGCACTGACTCCATCAGTGTCGAGGCCACACTAGCAAAGAGGCAACTCTGGTGGCTTGGACATGTCATCCGGATGCCTGGCTGCCGTTTGCCTCAACAGGTGCTTAATGGTCAACTCTTGTCAGTGTATAGGAAGCGATACACTGACCAGCTGAAACACACTCTCAAGAGGTGCAACATCAAGCACAGCAATCTGGAGTCTGCTGCAGCTAACAGGCCACTCTGGCATTCCTTAAGCCACGAAGGGGTGGCACACCTGGAAGATAAACACACCCAGTGGAGGATGGTGCGGCGCCAGCAAAGACACCTTTGTGCTGTTCCAGTGCCTCCTCGGCAACCTGATCCGGGCTTCATATGTCCTGAATGTGGCAGGATTTGTGGCTCCTGAATCGAGCTTCATAGTCACCTACAGTGGGCATTGTCGCCAGCAATGATAACTACTGTCAATGCACCACAGGAGAAGGAAGCGACGTCATCTTTGACTCTGATGGACTGCCAAGGAGGGGAAGTGTACACAACAGTTTGTCGTTGTCTAACAAATTTTGTCGATGGGTGATCTCGGTTTTGCAGAAAATGGAATGGAAAAAACAGCTGACATGATGAGATTATTGTCATTAAACCATAACACATTGTTGCAAAACTTTTGTGGCTCCCGTCCGTACTTCTTTACTAAATCTAATAGCGGTGACTCTGGGTTCTTCCGTTAAATGGCTTATTTCTATCATTGAGTTTCAAGTTGCACTTATGCATGTGATGTAAAAGGGTGTGTGGCGCTTTTCGGTGTTCTTCCGCTGAAAACTAGTCCATCAGCCATTGTAGCGCTCTGTGTGTTTACCGAAAACTAGTTCCTATGCCAAGATTTTATTCTCATGTATTTAATGTTTGTAAAGCGAAAAGTTCGTTAGCTGAAGCGTTCGAAGCCGTGGTATCACTGTAATTGTCGAGTGTAGGCGGTGGGTGTCGGCGCTCGAGCGGATGCGATCGCCGCGACAGAAACGCCGCGTCGGGCGCACGGACTTTGCCACGGACTTTGAGACAGATCGTCCTGCTGCGCGGCGAGATGGCGGGTTGGGCGAGTCGGCGTTGCAGACGGCCCCTGGGTCGGGCCGCACGTCGGCGCGGGGTATGGCCGGGGTGAGGGCCACCGGTTGCTTCGGCCTTCCTCCTGAGTCCGAGCGTGTGTGTCGGGTGACCTCTCTGTTAGCAGGGAGAGTGATTTTTGGACAGCTCACATGCGTGGGAAGCTGTGCGTATTTGGGTCAGCAGAAAGTGTGTGTGCCGTAATAAAGATCGATAATACAAAATATAAAATGATTACAATTACACTAAAAGTTCTAAGAGTTAAAAATTAATTGTCAACATTTTGGTTTATAATAGTATTCAATAGAAAACGTTGCTTAATAACAACAGATTGACATTGTATCCTGTCGTATAAACCTTTGAATGCATTTCGATGTCCGCCGTTTGACTTACGACCGTTTTGTCGGACACCCGCGCATTTGTGAAGAAACAGTTATTTTCGTTTCTTCAGCCGTCATCTGTACTTCTTTGAAGGTGTCGGACGTTTCACTTCTTATCCAAGATGCATCTTCAGCGAGCTAAAGTCTTACTGGTAGTATCGGCCCAATATATATATCCCTAATATCCAGACATGGCGGCGCAGAGGACCACTCCCTGCGGCCCCACCGATTGTTCCTACATTCCTGACTAACGACTGGCCTGTTTGCCCCACTCCCTCTGGTATCCCCTCCCAGCATTACGAATGTTGCCTAACCTATGTAGCCTAAGCAGGCTATTGTATGAACGATCCAAATTGAACCTCACCCCACCAAACCGGTTTAATGAAGAATTTAGTTGTTTTATGAAAATCGCTTCTTTACTCCCCTTTCAAACCATCTATGTTCTTTCGCGAAGATTTTAACCTCATTGTCGTCAAATGAGTGGTTGCTAGCTTTTAGGTGCAAATGTACTGCCGATTGAGGCCCACTAGTATTATCCCTGCGATGTTGATAGTCTTTTTTTGAGAATTTGTTTAGTCTCTCCAATGTACTGCTATTTACAATTATCATTCTTACAATGTATTGAATCAACTACATTACTTTGTTTTTCATTTGGCAGCCTATATTTTGGATGTACTAATTTTTGCCTTAAAGTGTTTATCGGTTTGAAATAAGTAGGAATTTTGTGTTGCCAAAGGACTCTGTAGTTTTTCAGAAAGTCCTGCTATGTAAGGTACTGCTACTCCTCTCCTTTTTGTATCTTCAGAATTTTTGGTTTCATTCCCTATTCTTTCTTTCTGACATTTGTTAAATGAACACTGAGGGTACCCACAGTTCGTGAGTGCTCTCCTGATATGTTTTCTCTGCCTTCGACGCATGTTAGTATTAGTTTAGCCCTACGCTGGAGGGTTCTGATAACTCCTAGTTTGTGTTGTAAAGGGTGGTTAGACTCGAAAAGTAAGTATTGGTCAGTGTGCGTAGCCTTCCTAAAGACTTCTGTTTTTAGCGCTCTGTCCTCTTTTATAATTACTTTACAATCCAAGAAGGCTAGTTGGTTCTCTTTAATGTCCTCACGAGTACATTTAATGTTGATGTCTACTGTCACGGTTTGCGAGGTGGTGATGGCGGGTGCGGATCCCAAAAAGCAGGCAGGAGGGAGCAGGAGGTTGTTTGACAAATTGTACTAAATTAAAGGTCAGCGGGAACAAAATGTAAAACATCAAAATCATCTGAATGAAAAAAATCAGTAAGTATCAAAAGAAGACTAAAAGTAAAAGTCCGCCAAGGTTAAACAAACACATACACAATGCATGCAGCAAACAAGCAGCAAACAATGAACCGACACCGGATGGTCGTGCCGGGTATCCTTTTAAGTGTCAGTGATTAAAACGACTAGCACCTGTGCAGGTGCAGGCGGGGCCGACAGCGCCCCCCGTTGGTCACCAACCAGATCATGACAGTACCCCCCCTTCAAGGGGCTGCTTCCAGAAGTCCCAACAGTCTCCCAAAAGGTCCACTCACCAGGGAACGATCGGTGGAGAGGGCAACCACTGCCTCTCCAGCATACGACGGGTGGCGGCCTGATGGGAACGGGACTCGGCCTGGGGTGGCACGGACCGTCGCGTGAACGTGCAAGAGGGATCGCACTCACGCCCATGACGATCAACAACAAATACTTGTTGCACCAAACTGGTGCAACAAGTTACTTAATAAGCTACATACATCCATGTAGACTAAACTAAACATGAAATAACATAGGATGTTTACAGATGTGTATAAAAACACTATCATTAACTAAAGCAGAAGAGTGTTTGTCTGAATGGTGTGGGATCACAACCTCCCAGCAGCTCTTTTGAACCAAACTTGATTACCCAGTATTGTGAAAATGTGAATAAGATGTGAACTTGCCTTTAGAAAGACTCGCAGATAGGAGAGTGAATACTTACTTGTTTGCCGACAAAAACGGCAAACATAACATCTTGGAAAATGGCCCTTGCTGAAGAGAATTGAAGACTCCTGACCTAGAGGATGACCGAAAAGCAAAGAGAAGACAGTTGGTAAAGAATAACAGGAATTATATATGAACAGAGAGAGGCTTGTGACCAAGGTCACAAGGTGCATACGGCAACAAGGAAAACAGGGATTCGAGAACATCCATCCACCCATCTATTTTGTAATCCACTTGTCCTCACAAGGGTTGCGGGCGTGCTGGAGCCTTTCCGAGGGGAATATGCAAACTCCACTCAATCAGACCGCAGCTGAAAGTGAACCATGCATCCCAGCACTGTAATGCTGCTTCGATGCTACACTCTGTTCTTGCTTTTTTTTAGTGCATTATTTTGTGATGCGTTACGATTATGCCGATTAGATCCAACTAGGCATGTCTTTTAAACAAACTCTTCTTTTCCTTTCGGCTTTTCCCTTCAAGAGGTCGCCACAGCGAATCAGTGTCCTCCATCTTCAGTGGTTTGATTAGCATGTTTGTTTTGGCCAAATATAAAAATACTGTATTTTCCGCACTACAAGATGCACAAAAAAAGCCTTCCTTTTCATCAAAAGATGTCCCTGCGCATTACAAGTCGGTGCGCCTTATATGTGAAGTAATATTGAGCTGCAACAGGTCTCGCAACTACTGTCAGCAGCCACGACTCCATTTTCCCCCCTTAGAAGTAGTGCGTGGAGCACGCTGGTATATGTAAAACAGTGTTTCATTTCGGTAATATCTTAAAATTACTTCACCAGGTGGAATTTTTGGGCGATTTCCCCATCATTTTCCGGTTTTGGCACAATGATTAGAAATTGAAAAATTTGCGTTTTTTTTTTGCATGTTTTTTGTCTTTACTGACTCAAAAAAAGTTTATTCCAGAAAATTTTAAGGCCAAAATATTCCATGAAAACCCTTGAGGAACATAGAGGTTTAAAAGAAGGATAATTGGTAATCTCTGAAAATTAGATTCATTATTGTATTGTAATCTTCTTCGTTTTCTTTCGGTTTTTCCCTTCAGGGGTCGCCACAGCGTATCAGTGTCCCATCTAACCCTAGCCTCTAATATGAGTTGTCCCTCTGATATATTCATCTTTATCTTTATTATTGTATTGTGATAAACTCAGATAAAACACTATAATAATTTTGAGCTCATAGAAATGCTGAAAATACCACACATTATACTATTCTGCAATTTCTACTTTTGTGTTTCACAACAAAAAAGGAACATAGCAAACTCCAAGTGTCGATTTCGCCTGACGTTTTCAAATATGCCATTCATTGAAGGTGCACCTTATAATCAGATGCGCCTTATAGTGCGGAAAAAAACAGTACTCAAAGTGACTCCGCTAAAAATCTCAATGTTATGTTTGATTTAACTCTCTCCTTTCAAATGTGCGTTACAGGAACAGCATTTTACCCCCATCTCCCGGAGATGATTAAAATACCCCATTGTATCTGCTTGTGAATCTGATCATAGTTAATGTACTTGTTTCATCTTGCCTCGGCAATTATAACGTGTACCTTTCTGGTTTTCCCATTCTGAGTATTAATAGCCTGCAGTCAGGAGGCAACAAAATGCTGCATTAAGTACATTTTGACCATTTGACCATGACACTGGCTAACAAATTCTTACGGTTTTGTTACTTGCACAGTACATGATTAGCACATTATTTTACAAAATTAGTGGCACCGTATGTTGTATCTCAAAATGTTCTTCTCAATTACACCAGTCTTTTCCTGATTCCTGGAGCCAAAATGTAATCTGCAGCCTTGGTGGTGATGTTTTGGACATTGTCGCTAAAAAAAACAACATTAATCTAACATTTTAAATTCCTCTTTGCTGTCTTTGACCCTTTTATTCACCCTATAACCTGATAACATGATAGACTGAACACATGTACTATAGTAACCGCTATCCCAGAAAGGATTAATACTAAACAGAGCTATACAGTTTATTTACGTATTTGACATTATTTTGTGACGTGATGGTGTTACATGATTGAAATACTCACTGTAGGGAAGTCCATGACACACCACCCACGACTAAAGCAGAATCAGAATCAAAAAATCTTTATTCATCCCACAATGGGGAGATTTGCAGTCCACAGCAGCAATTTGAAAGAGGATAGGGTGGGGGTGAAAGTATAGAAAAACAAGATCTAAGCATTCTAAGATTCTAAGCATAGTAAAATAAAAATGTCAACTGTATACTGTAAATGTGCAAAACCAACCGTTTCATTAAAAAAAAAGGGGATTCCTAAATCTGCTGTAAATTATCAAAAGAAAAAATCCTAAAAATCATCGCTTAGTCTTACAAGTAATTTCAAAGTCCAGGCCATACGCTTACAACATCATCCAAATGTGAAATTTTGCTGATAATCAGAAGTATTCCAAGAATGGCTGCAAAGGGTGAAAAAAGAAAGATGCAAAAAAAAAAAAAAAGCAGATGGAAATGCACTGCCCCCAACGCCACATTTTTTTTCTTTAAGTTCACCTTCAAGCTCAAATGAAGTGACCAATTTTGCTTTAGATGATAGGATTTGTCTGAAATGACTTAGCGAGTGTGCGGTATTGGCTGCATACTAAAATGTGTACTTTTTCAAACACACTACGACATTTAAGATCAGGAAGAAAACCTCATCCTTTTTCCCTAAAATCTTGTCTTAACAAATTGATTTCTCCATTGGTTGTGATTTACATTTAGCTCTGTGTTGCATATACGTATTATCAATATAGTTCCCATATTAGACAGTGACCTTTTTACACTTTGTGACTTTTTGGTGTCATAGTGTGGTCATGAGGAACAAAACAGCAAACACTGAGATCTTGTCTCCGAGCCAGGTTTTGTAAATGCCATCCCATTAACAATGTCTCCAGGGTTGCGATGCCCTGCATCATGATATAGCAGTGTTGAATCGTGGTCAAATCACTCATGTCATGTGACTGGCTGCCAAGAAGAAAAATTCATTGTGGTAATTGTGGAAGAGCCTCTGGATCTTTCTAACTACTTCACTGAAATGAACTCAAAGAATATTTCTTACTCCTCCAACCACAACAGAAGCAAGTTTAGATTTACTCTACATTTGTTTGAAGAAAAAAAACACGCGTATATGCAACTCAATTTTCAATCCTGATCAGGGTGAAAGGGTGTGGTGGGTTATGTTTTGAAGCCTAACTTAAATGTATACTGGCTGCCTGCCTGCCGGCCGTCCATTGCATTTACTGTAACCTTGCCCCCCATACCTTCTTCAAATTTCTGTTCCCTATCATTCCCCCAGATCCTCATACGCCCTCCACCTCTGTGTCCCCTGCCCGTCTCAGCACGATGGGTGACAGAGCCTTCAGCTGCTCTGCCTCCAAACTTGTGAACTCGCTTCCACCCAACATCCGTAACATCGATTCTGTTCCCACCTTCAAGTCCCATCTTAAAACCCACCTATTTAAAATTGCATTTTCTGTGTAGCTCTCTCTCTTGTTTCTATTTATAACTGTATTTTATTTATTGCATTCTATTTTTATATATATATATATATATATATATATATATATATATATATATATATATATATATATATAATATATATATATATATATATATATATATATATGTGATATGTGTTTGTGTGTGTGTGTATTTTATTGTATTGTATTGTATTGTATTGTATTGTATTGTATTGTATTGTATTGTATTTTAAAAATATCATGTTGCATCTGCAATTTAACTTTGGAGGTTCAAAGTAAAGTAATAGCGTAGGCACTCCCCCATCTTTCCTGTATCCATCACCTCCACCTTGTCTCACATGTTCATGCATGGAAAATATGTTAATATGAAACCATGGTGACAACCATTAAACATCACTTTCTTTTAATTACAACCGCAGAATTGCATGTCTGCGACTGAATACAATTCTCATGAATAATTAGTTCATGATTTCATTTCTGCACAACATATCAGAAGGACAACTGATCTTAATTTGTAATGCAATTGGAAGATGATGGAAATTCAAGAGTGGGCCCGTTCTTACCGAATAGAATGAAGGCTGTTGTGCGTGAAGCATATATTTCCAAAACCTCATGAATGAGATCCCTTTGTGTAAAAGGGCTTCAGTAATTGCCAATGGAATCCCTCACCCACATTTTTTCCCTGTATTTTGAGTCACAATGGTCTATTCATTGATATTTTTTCAACCCAAAAAAACAATAACATTTTATCAATATATCATACGTACATTGCTTGTCCCTTTTGCGACACGTTTGCGACACCTTTTGTTAACGTACAAGTGCCTAGGTACAGTCCTCAAAAGCCATCAAGCCTCTTTTAGATGTCTTCCTCCTCCACACCAGATTCAAATGATCAGCTCATCAGCAAGCTCTGTCAAAGCCTGAAAATAATCCTCCATCCATCCATTTTCTGTACCACTTATTCCTCATTAGGGTGGCGGGGGTGTTCTTCTTATCCTTTCGGCTTTTCCCTTCAGGGGTCGCCACAGCGAATCAATGTCCTCCATCTATCCCGGTTTTGTGCATCCTCTTCTCTTCGTCTGCGTAAGCTCTCAGTCATACAGGAGTGGTCAATCGATGAGAAGGTTTCTTCAGCCGTCATCTGTACTTTTTTGAAGGTGTCAACAATGTCAACACCTACAAAAAAGTACAGATGACGGCTGAAGAAACCTTCTCATCGATCTTCTTCTCTCACACCAGCTACCATCATGTCCTCTTTGACCACATCCATAAACCTCCTCTTCTGTCTTCTTCTCGGTCTCCTGCCTGGCAGTTCAAGGCTCAGCATCCTTCTGCCGATATAGTCATTATTTCTCCTCTGGACATGTCCAAACTATCTCAGTCTGGCCTCTCTGACTTTCTCTCCAAAGCCTCTAATATGAGTTGTCCCTCTAATGTACTCATTCCTGATCCTACCAAACCTGGTCACTTCCAAAGAAAACCTCAACATCTTCAGCTCTGCTACCTCCATCTCTGCTTCCTGTCTTTTCTTCAGTGGCACTGTCTCCAGTCCAAATATCATGGCTGGTCTGACCATGGTTTTATAAACTTTTCCTTTCATCCTAGCTGAAACCCTTCTATCACATATCACACCTGACATTTTTCTCCAGCCGCTCCAGCCTGCCTGGACACGCTTCTTCACCTCTTTTCCACACTCTCAATTGCTCTGGACAGTTGACCCCAAGTACTTAAAATCTTCCACCTTCATTATTTATTCTCCCTTTAGCATCACTCTTGCACTTGGATCCCTCTCATTCACAGACATATATTGCGTCTTGCTGCGACTGATCTTCATTCCTCTCCTTTCCAGGGCATATCTCCACAGCTCTAGTTTCTCTGCCACCTGTTCCCTGTTTTCGCTACAGATCACAATGTCATCTGCAGACATCATGGTCGAAGGAGATTCTTGTCGAACATCGTCTGTCAGCCTGTCCATCACCATAGCAAACAAGAACGGGCTCAGAGCTGACCCCTGGTGGAGTCCCACCGCCTCCTTGAATTCCTCAGTCATACCGACAGCACACCTCACAACTGTCTTACAGTCATGATACATGTCTTGCACCGCTCTGACATACTTTTCCGTCACTCCAGACTTCCTCATGCAATACCACAGCTCTTCTCTGGGCACCCTGTCATACGCTTTCTCCAGATCTGCAAAGACACAATGCAATTCCTTCTGACCTTCTCTGTACTTCTCCATCAGCATTCTTAAAGCAAACACTGCATCTGTCGTACTCTTTTTTGGCATGAAGCCATACTGCTGCTCACAAATGTTAACTTCTGCTCTTAGTCTTGCTTCAACTACTCTTTCCCTGAGTTTCATTGAATGGCTCATCAACTTTATTCCTCTGTAGTTAGTACAACTCTGCACATCTCCTTTGTTCTTAAAAATGGGCACGAGTACACTTTGTCTCCATTCTTCAGGCATCTGTTCACCATCTAAGATCTTGTCGAATAACCGAGTCAGGAACACCACCGCCACCTCTACAAGACACTTCCATACCTCGATTGGTAAATCATCAGGCCCAAGTGCCTTTCCCCCCTTCATCCTCTTCAGCGCCCTCCTCACTTCATCCTTGCTAATGCTTGCTACGTCTTGGTCATGTCTTCTACTCTTTGTTCCTTCTCATTTTCCTCATTCATCAATTCTTCAAAGTACTCTTTCCATCTTGCCATCACACTACTGGCACCTGTTAATACACTGCCATCTCTATCCTTAATCACCCAAACCTGCTGCAGGTCCTTACCGTCTTTGTCTCTCTGTCTCGCCAGCCTGTAAAGATCAGTCTCACCTTCCTTGCTGTCTAGCTGAGCATACAAGTCATCATAGGCTTTACTTTAATCACTTTGCTGCTGTGAAATGTAAATTTCTCCACTTCGAGACTAATAAAGGCTAATCCAATCCAATTTAAGCGCCAGTACACACAAGAGCATTTCAAGTTTTCAATCTGCTCTGAGTAAGCTTTTTGAAAGTTTATTAGAATCAGAATCAGAATCAGAATCAAAATCAAAATCAAAATCAGAATCAGAATCAGAATCAGAATCATCTTTATTGCCAAGTATGTAGAACACACAAGGATTTTTTTTTCCGGTAGAACACGCTGCACGAGTATCATCATCAAAAAATTGCTAAGTGGCACTATACAGTTCCATTTGGGCTACTGTTGAAAGAGTTCAAAGAGTTCAAAGAGTTAATGGCTTGGGGAAAGAAGCTGTTTAAATGTCTGCTGGATTTGGTGCGCATGGATCGGTAGCGCCTGCCTAAGGGGAGTAGCTGGAAAAGGTGGTGGGCAGGGTGCGGAAGGTCCAGTAGGATTTTCCGAGCCCTAGTTTGGATTCTTGTTGTGTGCAAGTCCTCGAGAGTGGGTAGGGCGGTGCCAATGATTTTTTTCCGCCGTCCTAACTGTCCGTTGAAGTTGGATTTTGCCCATTTTTGTGGCGGCCCCGAACCAAACGGTGATGGAAGAACACAGGATGGATTCGATGACAGCCGTGTAGAAAAGTTGCAGCACCTCCTGTGGCAGGCCATGCTTCTTTAGCAGCCTCAGGAAGTACATTCTCTGTTGGGCCTTTCTCAAGACAGAGTTGGTGTTAACCTCCCACTTCATGTCCTGGGAGACTGTGATTCCCAGGAACTTGAAGGTCTCAACGGTTGACACGAGGCAGCTGGATAGTGTGAGGGGTAGCTGTGGTGATGGATGTTTCATGAAGTTCACGATCATCTCTACTGTCTTGAACGTGTTCAGCTCCAGGTTGTAACGGCTGCACCAGAGCTCCAGGTGCTCCACTTGTTGTCGGTACGCAGACTCGCCGCCGTCTTTAATGAGACCGATGACCGTGGTGTTGTCTGCGAACTTTATGAATTTGACAGCTGGGTGCATGAGGTGCAGTCGTTTGTGTAGAGAGAGAAGAGCAATGGAGAGAGGACGCAACCTTGCGGGGCTCCAGTGCTCTTGGTCGGTGTAGAGGATGATATATTTGCCAGTCTGACCTGTTGTGTCTGTCCTGTCAGGAAGCTGACGGTGCACTGGCAGATCGTAGGGGACACACCAAGCTGGAGAAGTTTGGGGATGAGGAGTCCTGGGATGATGGTATTGAATGCAGAGCTGTAATCCACAAACAGGATCCTTGCGTAGGTTCCTGTGTTGTCATGGTGGTCGAGGATGTGGTGCAATCCGATGTTGACTGCATCCTCCACAGACCTGTTTGCCCGGTAGGCAAACTGAAGAGGATCTAGCAGAGGTCCGGTGATGTTCTTTAGGGGGTTCAGCACGAGGCGTTCAAAGGACTTCATGACCACAGACGTCAGAGCAACAGGTCTATAGTCGTTCAATCCCAAGGGTGCTGGTTTCTTTGGAACTGGGACAATAGTAGACTGTTTGAAGCAGGATGGGACTTCACACTGCTCCAGGGATCTGTTGAAGATTTGTGTGAAGACCGGAGCCAGCTGGTCAGCGCAGACTTTCAGGCAGGAGGGGGACACTGTCAGGTCCCGCAGCTTTCTTCATCTTCTGCTGCTTGAAGAGCTGTCTAACGTCTAGTTCGTGGATCTGTAGGGCAGAAGGCGGAGATACGGTAGTTTCTGGTAATGGTGGGCAGACTAGGGAAATGGGGATGTCCTTTTTATCCCCACTTTTGCACTTATAGTAAAAATGTACTACTAAATACGACTGTAAATGACAGTCGGTTGACATAATGCAAAGGAGGAAGGTAGACATCAGTGAGGTGCAGTCAGGGGAGGCAGGTAAGGGCCTGCCTCACCTGTCATCACCGAAATATCAAATGAAAAAATACATTAAACACTTATATTTATTTAGTGATTTGTACTTCAAAGTTCATTTCCATTTAACTTCACCATTTTTGGATTTTTTTTCAAAAAAGTATTACTGGTAGTTTCGGCCCTAAATACATAGGGCCGAAACTACCAGTAAGACTTTAGTTCGCTGAAAAAGCATCTTGGATAAGAAGCGAAACGTCTGACACCTTCAAAGAAGTACAGATGACGGCTGAAGAAAACTTTTCATCGATGGATTATTATTATTATTATTATTATTATTATTATTATTATTATTATTATTATTATTATTATTATTATTATTATTACCCTTTGAGTTGAGGATACAGAGTGGACACACGGAGCGAGAGTGTGTATGTGTAGGGGGAGGGGGGTGCGGGGGGGCATGGTCCTGCCTCGGTGGATCTGCATCTCCTCCCCCTGCGTCTGTGGCTTCAAATTCAACTAGTATCAGTTTGACTGCGTAGCACTTTTTGGAACGCTGCACTCTGACAACTTGGTCAGCGCTTTGCATATTCAACTCCAGAAAGGAGAGAGAAAAGAGAGTGCGGGTGCGATTCATAGCAGCAGCTTTTTTTTCTGCCGTCAACAATGGAAAACAAGATGCTTCTTTGTTCAAAGTGGCACGGTGCGCTTTGGTTTGAAATGTTGATGATTATCTCGCTATTGCAAGGCGCCAACCCCGAGATAACGAGCAGGTCATGTCAGGTTGGAAATGTGGTTTTTGCCCGGGAGGTATTGGTAAAATTTGTGACAAGTGACATTGTGGCACCATTTCAAGAAGTTGACGGAGACAGCGATGAAATGGAGAGATCCCGGGCTGCAAGTGTCGGAACTACGAATCTCCGGCGCACGTCTTTCACCCGTAAACGCGCTCCACACCGAGCAGACGCATCAAATCTGACACGGAATACAACAACGCGACGCTCAAACGATGAAGTCGGCGAGAACCTCTTTTCCATGGGCAACATTTCACAGTACCGCGGACGTGGCGGTGCGCGCGGAACGCGCGGCAAAAGGAGCAGCGTTGACCGCAGTGTTGGTGGCCCGAGTCCGCCTTCGGGAACCAGAGTGACGCGCTCTGACCTTTCCTGGAGCGGCGAGCAGAGGAGAGCGGGCGGCTCCAGGCAGGACGAGCTCAAACTTAACAGTTCCACCTTCACTTTGACTGGGGATTCATCTCACAATCAAGCTATGGTACACTGGTCTGGCCAGAACAGCAGCGTAAGTGATTTATTTTGTGCCCGAAAAGCACTTGTCGTCGTCCTCAGGTGGGACACACACACACACACACACACACACACACACACACACACACACACACACACACACACACACACACACACACACACACACACACACACACACATATATATATATATATATATATATATATATATATATATATATATATATATATATATATATATATATATATATATATATATATATATATATATATATATATATCATAATAAAATAAAAATAACAAAACACCAGAGTCCATGATTTACAGCTGTTAAAGACGGGAGTCATAAGGCAATCGGTTGTGTACCTTTGATTAATTTGGGGAATGGTATGCCCTGTGACTTGAGTTTGATTCACAACACTGAGCAGAACTACTGCTTATGCCTAATTGACCAAACGTCTATACATTATTACAAATGAGTTTTAAAGGGTTATACTGCAGTTCCTCTGAGTGGATGTGTGTCAATTACAAACACACAATGAGCATATTTAAAATAAATGATAAGTGGATTTTTCTAAATATTGTCAGCCAAACGCCCCCCTCACCGCACTATACTACAAATATCTGTTGACATTTTTAAATAACATGAACACTTCTGTCAGGACATTAACACAATACTGTATATATATAATGCATAGTCGTAATGCTTTTTAAATTGGAGGTTATTCAGTGACTCACTTGTTCACATCACGTTCAAAAGAGGAGTGGTGCCATCAGAGCTAAACACTGGTTGACACACTTTTAAATCAGAAATATGATTTACCAATGTGTAGTAAGCCTAATCGGTTAGCAAACATCATGAGTGTTGAACTCTTCTGACGATTGTGATGAATGTTGGATTCATTGGATTGGATTGGATTGGATATGCCTTTATTAGTCTCACAGTGGAGAAATTCATGAATGTGAGTGTAAGGTAACCAAGAAATAGACACATTGGTAGGATGCCTACCAATGATAGATAGACAGATATACAGTAAAGTCTCGTTATATCGATATCAGATATATCGATAGTCCCGGTTATATCGATACTATTTCTATGCACGCACGGAGAAAATTACATGCAAACAGGGTCGGATATATCGATAGTCCCGGTTATATCGATATTTTTCGGACTCCCTTGAATATCGATATAACGAGACTTTACTGTAATAAAGATAGACAGATATAATTTACCAAAAAACACCACATGACAAAATAGTTTGAAAACAGCTGGGAGACTTTAACATGGCACAGTATTTGTCTGTATGGACATTAAATTAATTACAAAATGAATACAAGAAAAAAGAAAGGTTCAGCAAAGCCGAATAGGAACACCAGTATTTCTAAGATACTTTTTTTTTTGTTGCTATAGTTACACAGCTCACTGCAATGTATTATTGCTTTAAACTTTTATTAACTGGGGAAAAATGTCTTTGGGGTTGTTAAGCAAAGAACATGACAGATCATGGTGAAAATATACGTATTCCTTTGCTGCAGGGCCAATGGCTGTTTTTTCACAATCAAAACACAATTAGAAACAGCTCAGTGTTGAAGGTAACAAGAAATATAAAATGAATCACTTTGTTATTTGCTTTCCCGTAAATGTTTGCATGTCTGTCCTGTAACTTGGCTTCCACAATAGAATAATTTTATTTTTTGTGTGTTCCACCAAAAATCACTAATAGGGACAGAATTTACATCATGCACCAATTTTCCCTGGACTCAAAATCCATCGTTGCACCATTGGTTTTTCCTTGGATTTAACAACTCATTTCCACTTTGAATAAAGCAGACCCTCCAATGTGGTAAAAAATATCGTATTTTGCAATGTCAAAAGTCAAAGTCAGCTTTTTTGTCATATATGCGAATATGCATGACATACAGCACAGATGAAATTACTGTCCTCTTGGACCCAGCGTGCGAGGCACTTACAATGACTTTAACAAACATAATAAACACGAAGATAACAAATTTCCGGGAGAGAGAAGAGCTGCTGCGTGTTCACATGCCGCTATCCTGGGAAAAAAAAAACAAAAATAACAAATAATATGACAACACAAAGACACAGACACAGTCATTCATTTCTTCCGGACTTGCTGTACCCTCTTTGTGATTACATGAAGCAGTTCCAGATGAAAGAGGAGAGGATCAAAGCATCCTTTTCAGCAGTGGATCAGGGATGTCATGGTGGAGTGCGCACGTCTACTACAAGCTAAATATTGAAAGCAAACACATGTTTGCTTTCACGAAGCTGTAGCATCCATTGACAAAAAAGATTGTCTCACATCTCCTGTCCCACATAAATCTGCTTCAATTCCAAGCCGCGGCACTTTCACATACGCATCGGCGCTCTGCGCTGACGCTCCTTTGTTCTTATCGTGGGCTCCTCAAGCCATGCATCCATCCAAAAGATAATGCTACTCATGAAAAGATCCTTCCTGTTTCTTTTGGTGGATGAAAACAATTTAATAGAGTAATGCAAAGCTGACATGGCACTAAATTTGGAAAGTTTATTTATTTATTTATTTATTTATTTATTTATTTTGCAAGCTAAATTGTCCCCGATCCTCACAAATATATATGTATGAATAAAAGATGAGTCAACATATTGCCAAGGACTGTGTGAAGAATAAAGTTTTTTTGCAGTTAAAATGAACCTTACAGGCATTTCGGTTGTCTCGTGATATTTGATGATGTATATATTCCAGATGAAAGTGAGACATTAATGAGAGTGATTCAAGTCGACCAGCCGCTTTCACATGAGTCAAATGGAATACAGAAGCACACCTATTGATCTGGTCACGACCTCATTCATACTTTCGTGCTACTTCGACTTACCTTCAAGCAAATGCCTAAGCAGACAGGTGTCTGGTGTATCAACACAAATAGTACAGTCGGGCTAAAATTACCGTGGATTCTAATCAGAAGGCAATGTGAAAACAGGATACTGTCTTTGGGGGTTGTAGCATGTTTTTCTGGTCGGGTTTAACACTTTACTGGGACTATATTAGTTTCCATTCCGAATGTCAGTCATTTGGGCCATCTCTCAAATGGATTTATACTGAGACAGTCTGAACAATGTTCACGCCACAGCTTTTGAGACAACGACTATTTGAGTTTTTCTTTCATCAGAATATATTCTGGCCAAAATTAATTGGACACGAGTCATGAGCCTGTGCTGTGTGCAGAGTGAAATTCACCCATGTAGATCAAATAAGGTGACATCAAGGTTGCACTGAATGTCAATGTCTTATTTATAACTTGGGACACATACTCATAACCATGCTGGTGACACCTAGTTTATTGCTAACTACTGAATATTGTTCCCTTAAGTTAGTAAACGCCCTGTATTGTTTCTTTTTTTTTAACCAACATTTGACATTTGAGCTGTCATGGCCATGACATAAAACGAAATACGTAGTTGCTACTTGTCACGGTTTGCAAGGTGGCGATGGCAGTTGTGGATCCCAATAAGCAGGCAGGAGGGAGCTGCAGGTTGTATTTGAGAAATTGTATTAAAATAAAGTCAACAGGAACAAAATCTAAGACATTAAAATCATTTGAACAGAAAAATACAAAGTATCAAAGGATAAACCAAGAGTAAAAGTCTGCCAAGATTAAACAAACATGCACAGCAGACAATGCATACACAATGCATACAATTGCATACAATGCATACAATACATACAATGACCCGCCGCCGAATGGTCGTGCCGGGAGTCCTTTTGACTGCCACTGATTAGAACGACCAGCACTTGCGAGGCTGCAGGCAGGGCTTACAGCCGTTGGTCGCCAATCCGAACGTGGCAGTCCGCCACTGATCGGGACGACCAGCACCTGTGCAGATGCAGGCGGGGCCGACAGCGCCACCCGTTGGTCGCCAACCAGATCATAACACTACTAGTGAATCTGAGCAGTTATTCTTGATTGTCTTGAAAAATAAAGATCCTTTCCCAACTTTGAGATGCTGTAAATATTTCTGTTGAATGCAGAACGTGACAGAATCAGCCGGCCAAACATGAATCCCGCCGACAGAGACTGGATCCTGTCTGCCCTCGCAGATCAAGCAAAGTGGCTGAGCCAACTGGGTCAGGCCGTCGCGGAGGTCCGTGGCGACGTCTCCAGGTTGGCTCACCGGGTGGAGAGGATAGATGTTGGGCAAAATTCATTTATCTTCGTCTGGTTCGGACTTCGTCGAGTTTCTTGATGAAATGCCAGTTGAGTCGATAGTTGGTACACAGCAAAAACTACTTTATTCAGTAACAATCGAGAGAAACATCTCTAGTTGGAGCTCGACAAAAGAAGAACCACCGCCTGCCTCTTCAGGCTTAGTTTAAAGAATACCGCGACAGTCTGTTGACCAATCAGTTGCGGACAAGTCCATCTTCCATCCAATCAGCTACAAACAACTCAGTGTTGGGAGGGCCTTAGACTGTTTGTGGAGTTGTTGCCTCTTTGCAACGACTATTGAACTAATAAGCTTGATAATGCTATGTAAGTAAATTAAACGTGCAATAATCATAATATGTACTAAGCTAAACATGAAATAACATAATATGTTTACTAATCTAAGCATGAAATAACGTAATATGTTTACTAATGTGCATAAGCACTCTATCAATAGAAATCAGCAGCGCTTCCGCCCCGGCGGTTCCGCCTTCTTTGGCTCCGTGCCGGGAGCCCAATCTCCCGCACCCGTCGCGTTACGGAGGGGAGCCTGGACGCTGCGCACAGTCTTTAATGCAGTGCTCCATTGTTTTTGACCAGCAACCATCCGTTTACAACACTGATGCGGCTTAAGTGGCATACATCACTAGCTTGCTCTCCGGCCAGGCGGCGTCTTGGGCGTTGGCCATCTGAGAGTCCAATCCCGAACTGCGATTTGTTTTGCTTTGTGTAAGCGGGTTCGGTAAATGATACAACTTCTGGATAGAGTTGAGGTTCTTTATTAGGATGGCTGTGTTGGTTGGAGGGAGAAGGCAATTGACATGTGTGGCTCTCATAGGCTCTCATCAGACTGACTTGCAGCAGCGCGCATGCTCCTTTGGTCTATAGCCAGGCATCACTAGTAGAACATGCAAATACAATTTGCTCATATCATTACATCTCCCTTTCTTAATTGAATTATTTAATTTTAACAAATGTAGTGAATTTAATTGTCAGTAATTAGCAAATTTAAACTTGAATAAAGTCTTTCCAAAATTTGCAATAATAAATGAAACATTCAATCATTTTTTTTCACCACATGATCACTTAGAAAAACATGTATAATGGTTTCAGTTTCACTTTCCTTGAGGATTTGCGGATAGCATGTCCTGGAATTAGAGGGGTTATAACAGTCTCTTTTCATGTTGCTTCGAGCACAGCTTTCAGTCGTTCGTCATGTTTAGCTCTGGTGGCACCCCAAATGATGATGTCATCCATCGAGGTATCAACTCCTACCAAGTGCTCATATATCATGTTGAATGTTTTGTGATAAACTCAGGAGCTGAAGCAATGTCAAAAGTAGTGGTGGGCCGTCAGGGCCAGCAAGGCCTTCTCTGCTGGCCAACATAATCAGACATCATTATCATAATTATAATAAAAGTCAATTTCATTAAAAAAGTATTTTTTTCTAAATATGTGTATAATTATTCTACATACTGTTTTCTTGATGTTATATTATATCCATTTGGTTATGCTCCTTTCAGTGTTGTAGTTTTAGGTCAGGGTTTTTAATCCAATCAGAATTCAGCTAGTTTGTGTCGCTAGGCTGTATGAAATCTGACCGACGCCTTCAGAATCAACAGTGAGAGCGTCTGTGCGCTGTACATGAACGGGCACATGTAGTTGATACACAGTTGCGATAGCCAATCAGATCACGAGTTGGCACAGTAAGGCCAGCTAGAGGGCCTCGCGTTGAACATGACGTACGCGTCCTGTGATTGGATACTCACTTTACCTCAGCCCTCAGCGGAGGCAGTGCTATGCAAATCAACCAAGCTGACAACAGATCAGACCCGGAAACTTTAGCAGAAAAAACAAGTATATCTACTCGCTTTTTTAACCCGCAATGGCTGAAGGAGAGGACAACTCAGATTTGGTAGCAGATATACTCGCAAGGCCATTCTCAAGACCGACCTTTCAGGAGAAGCTAGACCTTGTGAGAGGAGGCCGGCCGACCCCCGAGCTAGCTAACCTGTCGCAGGCGGGGAAAGGGTTTGTCCGCCATTTCCATTCGAGCAACTATGAGCGGTATCCCTGGCTTACGGCTTCCGATGAGCCCCGACTAAAAACAGAATTGACTGTAATGTATGCCATGACTGATTTTGAAGGGAAAATTCCAGCTGATCTCCTTGATTTTCTTCGGAATAAAAAACTGAGTGAGAGTATGGCACAACTTTACGCACTGGCTTGTTTGGCTGTGACAATCCCTGTGTCCACTGCTTCTGTTGAGCGGTCATTCTCGGCCTTAAAGCGAATTAAAACATACGCCAGAAACACGGCTGGACAGACACGGCTTTCAGCACTGGCCTCCATGTCGATAGAAAAGGATTTATTGTTGGAACTGAAACGCACAGACAAACTGCACAACGAAGTCATTGAAGTCTTCTTGAGGAAAGAAAGGAGAATGGATTTTGTATTTAAAAAGTGTTTTGGAGGACAACCGTTTTGGTGAGTGCAAACATTTTTATTTACTTATTTTTTCACTTGTTTTTGAAATGTTATTTCATTCATATTAAATCAATGGTAAATAAATGAAACGACAAATCTACAAAAAAAAAAAAAAAAAAAAATCTTGCTCTTTGCAGTGTGTAAATAATGTGCATTGGCGCAGCTGTGTGCTTGTAGTGGAAGCACTCAGAGACTTGTGTGATTGTGTCGCTGTCGCATGTAGGCCTATTCTCAAGAACAAATGAAAAAGATTTGTTTACTTTTATTTTCAACAAATAGTTCGTTTTGTGAACGTCTTGTTGTTTTTCTTATATTAAACTGACATTTTGTAATTTAGCGTAAAATCTTGTTAAAGATTGCATATTCTTGGTGGACTTCATAAAACTTTGTGGACAAATGATTTTAAATTTCCTTTTATTTTTAAGTGTTTGCAGTATCACGTATAGTATAGTGACAAGTTCTAATTGCTGATGCAGATTTATTGATGTGTAATTGCTCCAGAAAATAGCCTGTGTTGTAGACGATTAAGATGATGCCGCGTCCAGTACTGCGTGCGTGTGCTTTTGTAAATGATATCTCCAGCCGTTGTGTATTACGAGGGATATTTGTTCAAGTCGGACTAAGCAGGACTTCACTGAAGGCCTAGGTGTGAAATGCACGGACTGCCACTGGTCAAAAGGTAGTCTTAGGAATCTGTATCTTCAAAACGGAGTGTTTAAAGTACATAGTTTGGAATTTGGCTCATCCAGCTTCATCTGCCAAAATCCTGAAGAAGCATCTTGCTTGCTGAAATACTTTGTCTTTGAAAACTGTGCCATAATCTCTTCACGAGTAGGTATCTTGAAGTGTTCTCTCTTGATGGCTCTGTTTAGATCTCTTGGATCCAGGCATATTCTGAGTTTTCCATTCTTTTTCTCTACGACAACAAGGGAACTCACCCAGTCAGTCGGCTCATCAATTTTCCTTATCACATGCCTGTTTTCCATGTTGTCCAATTCTGATTGTAGCTGTTTTTGTAGAGCAAATGAGACTTTCCTGCATGGATGTATGAGTGGTGGCACACTTTTGTCCACTCTGATTGTGTGTTCTCCTGGTAGGCAGCCTAACCCTTGAAACAAGTCTTTGTACTTCTCCATCATTTGATCATATACTGTCTCTTTTTGTCTGTCCACGACAAAAACTCTCTTCACTCGGTGTAGTCTCTCACATGCCGACAATCCTAGTAGACCCTGCACATATCCCTTGGAACTATGATGAAAGATAGCTTATGTAATTGGCCTTTATGTGTCACATTCACAATGCATTTTGCTTTCATTGGTATGACTGCACCCGCATAAGCTGTTACTTTCATGTTTGCTCTATGTATTTTTGGTCTCGGCCTGATCTTCATGAAATCAGTCTCTGAAATGACATTCACATTGGCTCCAGTATCCAATTTGAATTTTAGATTAATGTTGTTCACTTTCAGTGTAGTGATCCAATCTTTTTCTTCTCTTTCATCTTTAACAGCATTCACATAAAGTTCCTCCACTTCATAATGATCATTTACTGCATCTACATTGCCTTTCATTTCTTGGTTCCTGCAGCAACGAGCATGGTGATTTGCTTTGTCGCAGTTTTTACATATTTTCCCATATGCTGGACATTGCTTTGGGGGATGTTGCGTACCATAAGGAGTACAACATTTTTGTTAGAATATCTGATTGTTGGTGGGTTGTCTCACTTTTGCTTTCATATCAGCAGTCTTGTTTTTGTTGACTCTGTGTGCATTTCTTTCTACTGCATCCACATTGCAGCTAGAATCATGTAGCAGCTCTTTAGCCTGTGATTTAACAGCCTCAGCGGCTCTACACAGTGCTAAGGCTTTTTCCAGGTCCAGATCTGATTCTCTGAGTAGCCTTTCTCTCAGTTTATTGTCTGTAATGCCACACACCATTCTGTCTTTGATGAGTGATTCTGTTAATCCACCAAAGTCACATTCGGAATGCAGTAAGCTTCAAACATTTCCATTATTTTTGAAAGCTTCATCTTGTCATCCTCAACTAAAATGTGAAGTTCATGCTACCTGGTTGTGTGTGTGTGTGTGTGTGTGTGTGTGTGTGTGTGTGTGTGTGTGTGTGTGTGTGTGTGTGTTTGTGTGTGCGTGTGTGTTTGTGTGTGTGTGTGTGTGGGGGTGTGTGTGTCATGTTTGTGGGCGTCCTATCTCCCATAGTAACAGCAAGCTGACTGACAGGAGAGTGAGAAAAGCATGCAAAAGTATAAACGAACATATATGTACATGAAATTCATCGAGTCCGAAAACACTTTTGTGTTCAGCGAATGATTAGTTAATAATCGTGAATGACCTAATTACAGTAGATATTCCGTCACCCTGTGAAGTGGTTGAGACTTCAATGACGACATCAGATGTGAGAGCTCTTTGACAAATTATATTGCTGAACTGACTCCATTAATAGGACGAAGTCAAACACCTAAGGTACGGGTTGTTATTTGTACAGACTTTTACACCAAGCCCAAGGGGCTCAGAATAAAAATCATACTAACTAGATGAATACGTAAAAAAATTGGGACAGTTGGTTGAAGACACTGTAGTGCAGGTGTGACCAACTTGGTACCCACGGGCACAAATTAGGCCCCAATACCACATGAATTGTCTGTGGGCCTTTCCTAAAAATAGCTAGCCAGTGATGTGGTATTGTGATTTCTTTGGAATGTCCTAAGATTTGATCAGGAACATCGGCAGTGATTTATAGAAATAGTCTTTCTCATTGATATTCATCTGTTTACAAATTACTTTGAGAAATCATGTACATGATCAGTGTTTTTACAAAGAAGAATTCATCCATCTCTCCCATCGCTCCCTCCCTTCTTCCCTCCCTCCCTCCCTTTGTCCATCCATCCATCCATCCATCCATCTATCCATCCATCCATCCATCCATCCATCCATCCATCCATCCATCCATCCATCCATCCATCCATCCATCCATTTAACCGTTACAAGCGCCGCGGGCGGTGCCAGAGCCTGTCCCATCTGTCATGAGGCTGTAGTATTTTGCTTGTGTATTTTTGATGTTCTATTGAAGTTGTATTTTGGTGGGCTTTTGGTTTCAAGCATTGTTTTTCCTGGCACCTTGTCACCAGTGATTTCGGTTTTTACTTTGCCGGTGCAATTTTCTTTACTGAATATTTTTTTTGGAATTGCACTTTGTTTGAGCTTACATTTTTTGAATCCATCCTGAAACATAACAAGATTCGATCAGAATCTAAAAATATCTGAGGATAATTGCTGTTAGAAGTCTGACATGAGAGGATATAGATTATGTAGTTAAATAGTGGCTCAAAATACCAGAATCATTTGATTAAAAATATTTGTTGATGGATTTGATATTTGATGATGGGTTAGCTGTTGGTTAATTTTATACCTTGATATTGAACGCAATATTCTGTGGGTCTTGGAAAATCTGTCAAAATATCCGAAAATTGCAGGAATTCCAGTGTAGTGATCAATACAAACGGCTGACATGGAATGACTCAAATGGTGACAACATCCATTTCATGCCACTGTC
The DNA here is from genome assembly GCF_051943395.1 of Hippocampus bargibanti. Classification (NCBI taxonomy): domain Eukaryota; kingdom Metazoa; phylum Chordata; class Actinopteri; order Syngnathiformes; family Syngnathidae; genus Hippocampus; species Hippocampus bargibanti. The sequence goes on along the minus strand of NC_142743.1, from coordinate 1,326,551 downwards.
ATTCTTTCTCTACAAGCTTCTTCATCCGCTGCGTCTATAGATTGTATGTTGGAAGAAGAGAGCACCTGGATCAGGCTGAGGTCTGAGGTCCAAACAAAAAACAGAGGGTAATTTACAATATTTTAATGTTTAAGGAAAAGAAGAAGAAAAGATGACATGGGAAACAATATAACACTGGGCAACTGATGATCATGTAAACAGATATTTTTCCTGCGCCAAGTTTAAACAGATACACATCTGTGCAGATGTTGTCCTCATGAATGTGTCTTTGTTTTTGAGCACATTTCCCCCAATCAGACTGTTAAAAAAGCAGCGCAATCACAAATCACTTAATTTTATGCCTCCATTTTGACATGCTTCATACTGACCCTGGGAGGTAACTGAATCGATATACTGGACTGTGCAGTGCCTGTGGCGACACTAAAATTCACTGACCCACAGGCTATTTGTGGAACTTTTCCTCAGTTCGTGATTTGCTGAAAAACGTGCCCATTCACTGTTTTTTTGTTTTTTTTTGTTTTGCTCTCTTAAATGCCCTGAGGCGGCCTGTGGTTGACTGGTTGGCGCATCGGCCTCACAGCCCAGAGATGCAGGTTTGATTAAAGCCTTGGGCATCCTATTGGGAGTTTGCATGTTCTTCCTGTACCTGCATGAGTTTCCTACATGTACTCTGGCTTCTTCACACATTCCAAAAACACACATAGTTGAGGATAAAGTGTTTCAGAAAATGGATGAATGGATAGATAAATGCCCTAATATGCTATGAAATAGTGCTTGAAACAACTATCTTGTTGCCAAAAAAACTCTGGTGAAGTCAAAAATACCTCAAGAAACAATTCCCAACATTTCAGGAGGAGTTCATTCCTTGTAGGAGGGCTTTGTGTTCTATAGTGGTGGTTGTTGGGGATTATTGTAAACAGAAAAACAAAACAAGGCGTTTTGAAAATATCTGTGTATGTGTCGTGATTTGTCCATATACTGAAAATACTTTCTGCTTTTTGAGTAGGCCCCATCTGTTATTTCAGTGCTTCTTGAAATCGGTCAGGTGAAGGCATCTGGGGAGTCAGAATTTGCCACGTGTGCTAATATCACAACACATTTACTTCAACTTTGTCATTACCGAGTGAAAATTACCATATATCCCTCGGGTGAAGCTTTGATCGTCTGATCCCCACATCTCACAGCCTGGAAGTTATCCGAGTCTATCAGGAAGTAAAACTGAGCTGTTGACACATTGCCACTTTGGATCATATTAAGGTCTTCTTCATTTGCAACTACTGCTCAGAAAAAACAATTCAGTCACATAGAATTCATCTTTAGTTTAGAATAACATTTGTCTTTTAGGAGTTGACAAAATCTACAGAAAACTCTTTGAAGATTACATTTTTCCTTATTCCATATTTGGAGAGAGATGAATGAACAATAATCCAGATCAACATTTAAAGTCCAATTATGTTTTGTCAATGTATCACTCACCAATCTTAAATTCGGGACAAATTGTTTTACCGACCTCTGAGTAAATGTGGTCTCGATTCTTTCTTCTTTCTAAAATGTGGGTTTTAATGAGGTAACGCAGGGTCGGCAACCCAAACTATTGAACCAGCCTTATTGGAATGAAAAAAAAAGCAAACTTGTCTGGAGCCGCAAAAAAATTAAAAGCTTTATATAAGACTCATAATAAAGGCAACACATGCAGGATATAGCTTACTATCAAAATAACTAAGTAAAAGTCAGTAAAATGACAAATACAAAATGAACTTTCGTGATTAAATAATAATTAAAAGTGGAGGATGACACACCACGTGACTCTGTTGTAGGATTATGCCTCAAGTTTAACTTCAGTACAATATAAATTAATTACAGTATGTTTCACTGCTTTGATTGAATTAAAGACATGCAATGAAGACATTTTCATGTATTTTTTATTTTGAGAATTGGAAAAAACAACATTGAAGGTGCAATTGGTGCGCGCGCATCTTGCAGTCAGAAAACATGCTTTTGAGTCATAATAGTGTTGTGCCCTTGGTTGTCAGAATTGGAAGAGCACACACAGAGATCTCGTCTTTTATAGAATTCCTGCTCATCGACATACCTTCAAAAGAAAAAAACCAGTTAAAGTTATTGTTACAAGCATTTGAAGTGAGAGTTGGATTTAGGAATAAATGCTCGGCAAAAAGCAGAGACATCATTAGAATGCGCGCGCCATCTTGGAGGCAACGCTTGCAAACATTGAAACTCATAAAACTCCACAGTTTAACTGCATTAGAAAACGTTAATAATGTTTGTGTCATGTTTGTTCACCTACAGAAACCATATTAAAATAAAAAATAAAAAACAAGAAATTCCTTTCCGGGTGGCCCTGTAGTTGAGTGGTTAGCACGCCGGCTTTACAGTGCAGAGGTTGGAGTTCAAGAGCCGGTCCGGCCTCCCTGTGTGGAGTTTGCATGGTCTCCCTGGGTCCATGTAGGTTTTCTCCGGGTCCTCCGGTTTCCTCCCCCATTCCAAAAAAAACATGCATGGCAGGCTGATTGAACACTCCGATTTGTCCCTTGGTGTGAGTGTGTGAGTGAATGGTTGTTTGTCTCTGTGTGCCCTGCGATTGGCTGGCAACCAATTCGGGGTGATCACTTTCTCAGTCAGGGGAGTTCACAATATGACGTCACTCCGGCATCGTCATCAAATGTAACTGGCAGGTATCTTGTCATTGGTTGCCATGACAACAAAAATATAATTTATTTGGACTTGTTCTGTAAAAGTGTTTAATGTTTCTATGTGAACATTTATATGTGTTTTTCGTAAAATCGTCTTCCATACTTTGAATGTTTTGTCATTATCACTTCCACTTCCGTGTCATGTGTTTCGATAAACGAGAGTAAGGCGAGACAGACAGAACAAGACTAATGCTTAGAGAGAGACAGAAACAGAGTAACTGCTCGACAGAGAACGACAGTCTAAAGTCTACATCAGCGTTTATCTACTTTCGGTTAATAAGGTGCGCACAGTACGTCATTAATTTGCTTATTTACTGAATGTTTTGTCAAACTTATTGTAATGTTGTCGTTTCAATGTCCTTTATAGTTTTCACGGTGTTCCAAGTGTTTTACAATAAACGCTGTGACATCAGTCCAAAGCATCATCCTTGACTGGGGTAAATACAGTGGAAACGTGCTCACATCAGTGAAAACGTGCTCACATCAGTGAAAACATGCTCACACAAGTGAAGACGTCCTCATGCATCTTGGAGCCGCCGGCGCGCAGGTGCTTCCCACCCCAACAGCAAGGTATCGGCTTCGGCGCACGCGCATAGCAAGGTACAAGCTACATCGCGTGACATTGCACTCAACCACGTGTCACGGAGCTAGCCACAAGCTACTTAGAACATCGTCACACTCAACCTCAAGACCCAGTCCAGCCTCCATGTGTGGAGTTTGCATGTTATCCCGCATGGGTTTTCTCTGGGTCCTCCGGTTTCGTCCCACATTACAAAAACATGCGTGGCAGGCTGATTGAACACTAACTTGTCCCTCGGTGTGAGTGATAGACCAGATGGTTGTTTGTCCCTGTATGCTCTGCGATAGACAGACAACCAATTCAGGGTGTCCCCCGCCTAGTGCCCGAAGACAGCTAGTTAAGGCTCCAGCACCCCCCGTAACCCTAATGAGGATAAAGGGGTCTGAAATGGATGGATGGATAAATACCATTGCTAAAGCATTTATCGAAATAGCATTACAGTACAGCAAAACTCTCCAAATCTGCCGCACTGCCAGCACATTATTTGCCAAGTGCCAGGGGCCCGAAGGGTTTAATGGCCAATCAAATATTATAATCAATTGTCAGGGGGCTACATGACTGTCTTTTTCTGCAAACACCATTTGATGATGACTAATAAAAATAGATAAATATAATATTCCCGATAAATCGATGTATAGATATACAGCAACAAACAATTTAATGTTCGAATAACCTACCATGCATGCTTTTAGAATGGAGAGGTAAATCTGAAGACTTAGAAAAACAATCCACACAGGCACAAGGAGAACATGCAAACTCCAAACAGAAAAGCCAGTACGGTAACGTGACTATGAAGCCAATGTGCTAACATGTCGGACAGCATGCCGCCTCGTGTATAGCATTTTAAAATGTAATTTAATAATTTAAAAAAAGATATACCGTAAACCATATTTATGCATGAGGATGTTGCAGTCACAGAAAATTCAACGGGCGCCTCATTTCCTTCTTGTGTCTGGCATATGCTCAGCGTTAACCTGATATTATCAGGGAAAAGAACAAGGTTACAACGGAGAATATAATTTCTAGTGTTTTCTGGCAAATGCTAATTAGGCTCCATACTCCACAGGCTTTGAGAACAGGATCCATTTGAAGACATCAGGGCAGGAACATAATGTACATTGTTTGTGGTCAGCGCAGTTGTAGTTTGTCCGTCTCTGGTGGTGATCATTGTGTCATTTCATACTGACAATTTACATGTTACATTTACCTGGACTGTCCTTTTCTTGTATGAAATACTTTTGTCACATCCCAAACGAAGCAAAGATGGTTCTCGCTTTGATTAGAGGGTAGTAAGAGACAAGATACATTACAAAAAGGGGTTTGTTTGACTACGTAACAACGCACCGACAAAAAAAAACTTTGAGAGCACTGGTCAAGAAAAACCATGAAAGAGGAATGCTAGTGATGTGGCCGACTGTGCTGAAGCATCAAGGCGTGTGTCGAGTAAACAAGTGAAACAATTTGTGTTGTGCGATTCGAGGCGTGGGTCGCGTTCGCTTGTGGCCACGCTCAAAGCTTCACTGGTCATTTGAAATGAGATGGTTCACAAAGCGACAATAAGCTGACGGCTGACACTGACACACCAAACTCGCATCTTAAATCGGCATACCTGTCAAACCTGGTGAATAGTTGCTCTTATAAATGATTACAATTCCCATATAAAAGTTGCAGTACGGCTACATGCATGCGCACATTATGCTTTTATCAATCTGACCGTACACAGGGAAAAAAAAATATACAATTGAGGATTACTTTTGATGGTTGGGCGTGTCAATAGTTACGATAGGAGGCAGCATTGTCGTTGGCTACCAGCAGTTGAGACGAGCTGGATTTATAGCAAAATGGTCTTTGTAAGATCCATCCATCCATCTATCCATCCATCCATTTTCCGTACCGCTTATACCACATTAGGGTCGCGGGGGGTGCTGGAACCTATCTCTGCTGTCTTCCGGCACGAGGCGGGGGACACTCTGAATTGGTTGCCAGCCAATCACAGTGCACACAAAGACGCACAACAGTCACTCTCACACTCACACCTAGGGACAAGTTGGAGTGGTCAATCTGCCTGCCATGCATGTTTTTGGAGTGTGGGAGGAAACCGGAGGACCCGGAGATAACCCACGCAGGCCGGGGAGAACATGCAAACTCCACACAGGGAGGCCGGACCGGGACACGAACCGGCGACGTCTGCACTATGAAGCCGGTGTGCTAACCGCTTGACTACCGGGCCGCCGTCTTTGTAAGATCGGTTCACATTTTTTTTTTGACATTTTTTTTGGATTTTTTTTCCTCTGGACATACATTATGTAGCACTCGTCATCCATCCATCCATCCATCCATCCATCCATCCATCCATCCATCCATCCATCCATCCATCCATCCATCCATCCATCCATATTCAATATTGCTTATCCTGAACTGGGGGATGATAGCCTATCACAGATGGCCTTTGTCAGAAGGCGAACTACATCTTGACCTCGTCGCTAGTCAATTACAGGGCACATGTTGAGACAAACAAGCATTCATACCTACATCCACACCCTCACTATGTGAGAAGCAATTCTACCGTGCCTACACAGTCACGAAACTGTACCACCACACCATCAGTGACTCACACCGGTCATTATAAGGACAGATAATTAAGTCTCAATTTAATCACCAGAGTCCCTCGTTGTCCACTCATGAATAATGAAAAATGTATTTTAATGAAACACCAGCATTTCTAGCAACCTGACCTGTAAAACGGTCAAACGAGCCCCCTTGAAGGGACTTGTAAACTACGCCCATAGTTGGAATTCCTGAATTGAGCAGTCGGCATGACACCTGCAGTGTCACGTCACTGGTGACCGTGAGTGTATGGTTGAACAACTGAGCATCCAGCCTCGGTCGTGATACTATAACTGTCAGGCAAGTGGAAATGGTGTGTAGTCCTGTTTGTTAAATGAATAGAGAAGACAATGAAGCAATGAGTGCAGAATTGTAGGATTGTGTGAGGTGCGCATGCCACCGTCACCATGTGCACCTATAAGGTGACACAAGTGCACTCAGCAAATTGGGAAGCTTTTGTTTGTTTATAAGCCAATCAATTATAATTGGTGTTTATGCCTGGAGATTCATTTGGAGAATAGCATATACTGCATTAATATCCAAATATATTAAATTAATATTACATTTGTGTGAATACATGGTTGTGTGTGGCCATGGTTTGCGAATGAGGCCCGTTATGTGTAAGTGTAGTCAAATCACATTTGATGCAAGTA